>NW_027308134.1:0-184000 GCF_047496885.1 Scyliorhinus torazame | reverse complement strand
AGCTGGGTGGGTGTGACTCTCCCAATGCCGATCAGCTGGGTGGGTGCCTCACACCTAAACACAGACTGTGCAGCAGAATGTGCCCCAGACAGAGACAGAGACTGAGACACAGACAGACACAGAGACACAGACAGAGGTACAGGGAGACACAGACAGAGACAGGGACACAGACAGAGACACAGACAGAGACACAGACAGAGGCAGAGACAGAGACACAGACAGACACAGACAGAGACAGGGACACAGACAGAAACACAGACAGAGACATAGACACAGACTGAGGCAGAGACACAGACAGAGACACAGACAGACACAGAGACACAGACAGAGGTACAGGGAGACACAGACAGAAACAGGGACACAGGCAGAGACACAGACAGAGACAGAGACACAGACAGAGGCAGAGACAGAGACACAGACAGACACAGATAGAGACAAACACACAGAAACAGACAGAGACAGAGGCAGTGACACAGACACAGACACAGACAGAGGTACAGAGAGGTACAAGAGACACAGACAGAAACAGGGACACAGACAGAGACACAGACACAGACACAGACAGAGGCAGAGACAGAGACACAGACAGAGACAGAGACAGAGTTTGGCGGGAGCATTTCCAGTGCTGGCTGTGTGAGAGCACTGACAGTGCTGGCTGTGTGGTGGGAGCACTGACAGTGCTTGCTGTGTGGGGGGAACACTGACAGTGCTGGCTGTGTGGGGGGAACACTGACAGTGCTGGCTGTATCGGGGGAGCACTGACAGTGCTGGCTGTGTGGGGTAGAACTGGAAGTGCTGGCAGTGTGGGGGGAGCACTGACAGTGCTGGCTGTGTGGGGGAGCACTGGCAGTGCTGGCTTTGTGGTGGGAGCACTGACAGTGCTGGCTGTATGGGGGGTGTACTGACAGTGCTGGCTGTGTGGTGGGAGCACTGACAGTGCTGCTGTGTGGGGGAGCACTGACATTGCTGGCTGTGTGTGGGGAGCACTGACATTGCTGGTTGTGTGGTGGGAGCACTGACACTGCTGGCTGTGTGGGGGGAGCACTGACAGTGCTGGCTGTGTGGTGGGAGCACTGACAGTGCTAGCTGTGTGGGGGAACACTGACAGTGCTGGCTGTGTGGTGGGAGCACTGACAGTGCTGGCTGTGTGGGGGGAGCACTGACAGTGCTGACTGTGTGGTGGGAGCACTGACAGTGCTGGCTGTGTGGGGGGAGCACTGACAGTGCTGGCTGTGTGGGGGGAGCACTGACAGTGCTGGCTGTGTGGTGGGAGCACTGCCAGTGCTGGCTGTGTGGTGGGTGCACTGACAGCGCTGGCTGTGTGGGGGAGCACTGCCAGTGCTGGTTAGTGTGGGGGGAGGACTGACAGTGCTGGCTGTGTGGGGAGCACTGACAGTGCTCGCTGTATGGGGGGGGGGAGCACCGACAGTGCTGGCTGTGTGGGGGAGCACAGACAGTGCTGGCTGTGTGGGGGGAGCACAGACAGTGCTGGCTGTGTGGTGGGAGCACTGACAGTGCTGGCCGTGTGGTGGGAGCACTGACAGTGCTGGTTGTGTGGTGGGAGCACTGACAGTGCTGGCTCTGTGGAGGAGCACTGACAGTGCTAGCTCTGAGGGAGAGCACTGGCAGTGCTGGCTGTGTCGGGCGCACTCTCAGAGCTGGCTGTGGGTGGAGTACTGGCAGTGCTGGCTGTGTGGTGGGAGCACTGACAATGCTGGCTGTGGGGGGGCACTGAGAGTGCTGGCTGTGTGTGGGCAGCACTGACAGTGCTGGCTGTGTGGTGGGAGCACTGGCAATGCTGGCTGTGTGGGGGGAGCACTGACAGTGCTGGCTGTGGGGGGAGCACTGACAGGGCTGGCTGTGTGGGGGGATCACGGACAGTGCAGGCTGTGTGGGGGAGCACTGACAGTGCTTGCTGTGTGGGGGAGCACTGACAGTTCTGGCTGTGTGGGGGGAGCACTGACAGTGCTGGCTGTGTGGGGGAGCACTGACAGTGCTGGCTGTGTGGTGGGAGCACTGACAGTGCTGGATGTGGGGGAGCACTGACAGTGCTGGTGTGTCGGGTGGGAGCACTGACAGTGCTGGCTGTGTGAGGAGCATTTACAGTGCTGGCTGTGTGGTGGGAGCACTGACCGTGTTGGCTGTGTGGGGGGAGAACTGAGAGTGCTGGCTGTGTGGGGGGAGCACTGACAGTGCTGGCTGTGTGGTGGGAGCACTGACAGTGCAGGCTGTGTGGGGGGAGCACTGACAGTGCTGGCTGTGTGGTGGGAGCATTGACAGTGCTGGCTGTGTGGGGGGAGGGCTGACAGTGCTGGCTGTGTGGGGGGAGTACTGACAGTGGGGGGAGTACTGACCGTGCTGGCTGTGTCGTGGGAGCACTGACAGTGCTGGCTGTGTGGGGGAGCACTGACATTGCTGGCTGTGTGTGGGGAGCACTGACATTGCTGGTTGTGTGGTGGGAGCACTGACACTGCTGGCTGTGTGGGGGGAGCACTGACAGTGCTGGCTGTGTGGTGGGAGCACTGACAGTGCAAGCTGTGTGGGGGAACACTGACAGTGCTGGCTGTGTGGTGGGAGCACTGACAGTGCTGGCTGTGTGGGGGGAGCACTGACAGTGCTGACTGTGTGGTGGGAGCACTGACAGTGCTGGCTGTGTGGGGGGAGCACTGACAGTGCTGGCTGTGTGGGGGGAGCACTGACAGTGCTGGCTGTGTGGTGGGAGCACTGCCAGTGCTGGCTGTGTGGTGGGTGCACTGACAGCGCTGGCTGTGTGGGGGAGCACTGCCAGTGTTGGTTAGTGTGGGGGGAGGACTGACAGTGCTGGCTGTGTGGGGAGCACTGACAGTGCTCGCTGTATGGGGGGGGGAGCACCGACAGTGCTGGCTGTGTGGGGGAGCACAGACAGTGCTGGCTGTGTGGGGGGAGCACAGACAGTGCTGGCTGTGTGGTGGGAGCACTGACAGTGCTGGCCGTGTGGTGGGAGCACTGACAGTGCTGGTTGTGTGGTGGGAGCACTGACAGTGCTGGCTCTGTGGAGGAGCACTGACAGTGCTAGCTCTGAGGGAGAGCACTGGCAGTGCTGGCTGTGTGGGGCGCACTCTTAGAGCTGGCTGTGGGTGGAGTACTGGCAGTGCTGGCTGTGTGGTGGGAGCACTGACAATGCTGGCTGTGGGGGGGCACTGAGAGTGCTGGCTGTGTGTGGGCAGCACTGACAGTGCTGGCTGTGTGGTGGGAGCACTGGCAATGCTGGCTGTGTGGGGGGAGCACTGACAGTGCTGGCTGTGGGGGGAGCACTGACAGGGCTGGCTGTGTGGGGGGATCACGGACAGTGCAGGCTGTGTGGGGGAGCACTGACAGTGCTTGCTGTGTGGGGGAGCACTGACAGTTCTGGCTGTGTGGGGGGAGCACTGACAGTGCTGGCTGTGTGGGGGAGCACTGACAGTGCTGGCTGTGTGGTGGGAGCACTGACAGTGCTGGCTGTGGGGGAGCACTGACAGTGCTGGTGTGTCGGGTGGGAGCACTGACAGTGCTGGCTGTGTGAGGAGCATTTACAGTGCTGGCTGTGTGGTGGGAGCACTGACCGTGTTGGCTGTGTGGGGGGAGAACTGAGAGTGCTGGCTGTGTGGGGGGAGCACTGACAGTGCTGGCTGTGTGGTGGGAGCACTGACAGTGCAGGCTGTGTGGGGGGAGCACTGACAGTGCTGGCTGTGTGGTGGGAGCATTGACAGTGCTGGCTGTGTGGGGGGAGGGCTGACAGTGCTGGCTGTGTGGTGGGAACACTGACAGTGCTGGCTGTGTGGGGGAGCACTGACAGTGCTGACTGTGTGGGGGAGCACTGACAGTGCTGGCTGAATGGGGGGGGAGCACTGACAGTGCTGGCTGTGTGGGCGGAGCACTGACAGTGCTGGCTGTGTGGGGGGAGCACTGACAGTGCTGGCTGTGTGTTGGGAGCACTGACAGTGCTGCCTGTGTGGGGGTGCACTGACAGTGCTGGCTGTGTGGTGGGAGCACTGACAGTGCTGGTTGTGTGGTGGGAGCATTGACAGTGCTGGCTGTGTGGGGGAGCACTGACACTGCTAGCTCTGTGGGAGGGCACTGACAGTGCTGGCTGTGTGGGGGAGCACTGACAGTGCTGGCTGTGTGGGGGGAGCACTGACATCGCTGGCTGTGTGGGGGAGCACTGCCAGTGCTGGCAGTGTGGGGGAGGACTGACAGTGCTGGCTGTGTGGTGGGAGCACTGACAGTGCTGGCTGTGTGGGGGAGCACTGACAGTGCTGGCTGTAAGGGGGAGCACCGACAGTGCTGGCTGTGTGGGGTAGCACTGACAGTGCTGGCTGTGTGGGGGGAGCACAGACTGTGCTGGCTGTGTGGTGGGAGCACTGACAGTGCTGGCCGTGTGGTGGGAGCACTGACAGTGCTGTCTGTGTGGTGGGAGCACTGACAGTGCTGGCTGTGTGGTGGGAGCACTGACAGTGCTGGCTGTGTGGGGGAGCACTGACAGCGCCGGCTGTGTGGGGGGACCACTCTCAGTGCTGGCTGTGGGTGGAGAACTGGCAGTGCTGGCTGTGTGGTGGGAGCACTAACAATGCTGGCTGTGGGGGAGCACTGACAGTGCTGGCTGTGTGGGGTGGGGGCACTGACAGTGCTGGCTGTGTGGGGGAGCACTGACACTGCTGGCTGTGTGGGGGAGCACTGACAGTGCTGGCTGTGTGGGGAAGCACAGACAGTGCTGGCTGTGTGGGGAGCACTGGCAGTGCTGGCTGTGTGGTGGGAGCACTGACAGTGCTGGCTGTGTGGTGGGAGCACTGACAGGTCTGGCTGTGTGGTGGGAGCACTGACAGTGCTGGCTGTGTGGGGGGAGCACTGACAGTGCTGGCTGTGTGGGGGAGCACTGACAGTGCTGGCTGTGTGGTGGGAGCACTGACAGGTCTGGCTGTGTGGTGGGAGCACTGACAGTGCTGGCTGTGTGGGGGGAGCACTGACAGTGCTGGCTGTGTGGTGGAAGCACTGACAGTGCTGTCTGTGTGGGGAGCACTGTCAGTGCTGGCTGTGTGGGGGGAGCACTGACAGTGCAGGCTGTGTGGGGGAGCACTGACAGTGCTGGCTGTGTGGTGGGAGCATTGACAGTGCTGGCTGTGTGGGGGGAGGGCTGACAGTGCTGGCTGTGTGGTGGGAGCACTGACAGTGTTGGCTGTGTGGGGGAGCACTGACAGTGCTGGCTGTGTGGGGGAGCACTGACAGTGCTGGCTGAATGGGGGGGAGCACTGACAGTGCTGGCTGTGTGGGGGGAGCACTGACAGTGCTGGCTGTGTGGGGGGAGCACTGACAGTGCTGGCTGTGTGTTGGGAGCACTGACAGTGCTGCCTGTGTGGGGGTGCACTGACAGTGCTGGCTGTGTGGTGGGAGCACTGACAGTGCTGGTTGTGTGGTGGGAGCACTGACAGTGCTGGCTGTGTGGGGGAGCACTGACACTGCTAGCTCTGTGGGAGGGCACTGCCAGTGCTGGCTGTGTGGGGGAGCACTGACAGTGCTGGCTGTGTGGTGGGAGCACTGACAGGTCTGGCTGTGTGGTGGGAGCACTGACAGTGCTGGCTGTGTGGGGGGAGCACTGACAGTGCTGGCTGTGTGGTGGGAGCACTGACAGTGCTGTCTGTGTGGGGAGCACTGTCAGTGCTGGCTGTGTGGGGGGAGCACTGACAGTGCAGGCTGTGTGGGGGGAGCACTGACAGTGCTGGCTGTGTGGTGGGAGCATTGACAGTGCTGGCTGTGTGGGGGAGGGCTGACAGTGCTGGCTGTGTGGTGGGAGCACTGACAGTGTTGGCTGCGTGGGGGAGCACTGACAGTGCTGGCTGTGTGGGGGAGCACTGACAGTGCTGGCTGAATGGGGGGGAGCACTGACAGTGCTGGCTGTGTGGGGGGAGCACTGACAGTGCTGGCTGTGTGGGGGAGCACTGACAGTGCTGGCTGTGTGTTGGGAGCACTGACAGTGCTGCCTGTGTGGGGGTGCACTGACAGTGCTGGCTGTGTGGTGGGAGCACTGACAGTGCTGGTTGTGTGGTGGGAGCACTGACAGTGCTGGCTGTGTGGGGGAGCACTGACACTGCTAGCTCTGTGGGAGGGCACTGCCAGTGCTGGCTGTGTGGGGGAGCACTGGCAGTGCTGGCTGTGTGGGGGGAGCACTGACATCGCTGGCTGTGTGGGGGAGCACTGCCAGTGCTGGCAGTGTGGGGGGAGGACTGACAGTTCTGGCTGTGTGGTGGGAGCACTGACAGTGCTGGCTGTGTGGGGGAGCACTGACAGTGCTGGCTGTATGGGGGGAGCACCGACAGTGCTGGCTGTGTGGGGTAGCACTGACAGTGCTGGCTGTGTGGGGGGAGCACAGACTGTGCTGGCTGTGTGGTGGGAGTACTGACAGTGCTGGCCGTGTGGTGGGAGCACTGACAGTGCTGTCTGTGTGGTGGGAGCACTGACAGTGCTGGCTGTGTGGTGGGAGCACTGACAGTGCTGGCTGGGTGGTGGGAGCACTGACAGTGCTGGTTGTGTGGTGGGAGCACTAACAGTGCTGGCTGTGTGGGGGAGCACTGACAGCGCCGGCTGTGTGGGGGGACCACTCTCAGTGCTGGCTGTGGGTGGAGAACTGGCAGTGCTGGCTGTGTGGTGGGAGCACTAACAATGCTGGCTGTGGGGGAGCACTGACAGTGCTGGCTTTGTGGGGTGGGGGCACTGACAGTGCTGGCTGTGTGGGGGAGCACTGACACTGCTGGCTGTGTGGGGGAGCACTGACAGTGCTGGCTGTGTGGGGGAGCACAGACAGTGCTGGCTGTGTGGGGAGCACTGACAGTGCTGGCTGTGTGGTGGGAGCACTGACAGGGCTGGCTGTGTGGTGGGAGCACTGACAGGTCTGGCTGTGTGGTGGGAGCACTGACAGTGCTGGCTGTGTGGGGGGAGCACTGACAGTGCTGGCTGTGTGGGGGGAGCACTGACAGTGCTGGCTGTGTGGTGGGAGCACTGACAGGTCTGGCTGTGTGGTGGGAGCACTGACAGTGCTGGCTGTGTGGGGGGAGCACTGACAGTGCTGGCTGTGTGGTGGGAGCACTGACAGTGCTGTCTGTGTGGGGAGCACTGTCAGTGCTGGCTGTGTGGTGGGAGCACTGACGGTGCTGGCTGTGTGTGTGGGAGCACTGACAGTGCTGGCTGTGTGGGGGAGCACTGACAGTGCTGGCTGTGTGGGGGGAGGATGACAGTGCTGGCTGTGTGGGGTAGGAGCACTGACAGTGCTGGCTGTGTGGGGGGAGCACTGACAGTGCTGGCTGTGTGATGGGTGCACTGACAGTGCTGGCTGTGTGGTGGGAGCACTGACAGTGCTGGCTGTATGTGTGGGAGCACTGACAGTGCCGTCTGTATGGTGGGAGCACTGACAGTGCTGGCTGTGTGCTGGGAGCCCTAACAGTGCTGGCTGTGTGGGGAGAGCATTGACAGTGCTGGCTGAGTGGTGGGAGCACTGACAGTGCTGGAAGTGTGGTGGGAGCACTGACAGTGCTGGCTATGTAGTGGGAGCACGGACAGTGCTGGCTCTGTGGGGGAGCACTGAAAGTGCTGGCTGTGTGGTGGGAGCACTGACAGTGCTGTCTGTGAGGGTGGAGCACTGACGGTGCTGGCTGTGTGGGGGAGCACTGACAGTGCTGGCTGTGTGGGGGGAGCACTGACAGTGCTGGCTGTGGGGGGGAGCACTGACAGGGCTGGCTGTGTGGGGGGATCACTGAGAGTGCTGGCTGTGTGGGGGAGCACTGACAGTGCTTGCTGTGTGGGGGAGCACTGACAGTTCTGTCTGTGTGGGGGGAGCACTGACAGTGCTGGCTTTGTGGGGGAGCACTGACAGTGCTGGCTGTGTGGTGGGAGCACTGACAGTGCTGGCTGTGTGATGGGAGCACTGAAAGTGCTCGCTGTGTGGGGAAGCACTGACAGTGCTGGCTGTGTGATGGGAGCACTGAAAGTGCTCGCTGTGTGGGGAAGCACTGACAGTGCTGGCTGTGTGGTGGGAGCACTGACAGTTCTGGCTGTGTGGGGGGAGCACTGACAGTGCTGGCTGTGTGGGGGAGCACTGACAGTGCTGGCTGTGTGGTGGGAGCACTGACAGTGCTGGCTGTGGGGGAGCACTGACAGTGCTGGTGTGTCGGGTGGGAGCACTGACAGTGCTGGCTGTGTGAGGAGCATTTACAGTGCTGGCTGTGTGGTGGGAGCACTGACCGTGTTGGCTGTGTGGTGGGAGCACTGACAGGTCTGGCTGTGTGGTGGGAGCACTGACAGTGCTGGCTGTGTGGGGGGAGCACTGACAGTGCTGGCTGTGTGGGGGGAGCACTGACAGTGCTGGCTGTGTGGTGGGAGCACTGACAGTGCTGGCTGTGTGGGGGGAGCACTGACAGTGCTGGCTGTGTGGTGGGAGCACTGACAGTGCTGTCTGTGTGGGGAGCACTGTCAGTGCTGGCTGTGTGGTGGGAGCACTGACGGTGCTGGCTGTGTGTGTGGGAGCACTGACAGTGCTGGCTGTGTGGGGGAGCACTGACAGTGCTGGCTGTGTGGGGGGAGGATGACAGTGCTGGCTGTGTGGGGTAGGAGCACTGACAGTGCTGGCTGTGTGGGGGGAGCACTGACAGTGCTGGCTGTGTGATGGGTGCACTGACAGTGCTGGCTGTGTGGTGGGAGCACTGACAGTGCTGGCTGTATGTGTGGGAGCACTGACAGTGCCGTCTTTTTGGTGGGAGCACTGACAGTGCTGGCTGTGTGCTGGGAGCCCTAACAGTGCTGGCTGTGTGGGGAGAGCATTGACAGTGCTGGCTGAGTGGTGGGAGCACTGACAGTGCTGGAAGTGTGGTGGGAGCACTGACAGTGCTGGCTATGTAGTGGGAGCACGGACAGTGCTGGCTCTGTGGGGGAGCACTGAAAGTGCTGGCTGTCTGGTGGGAGCACTGACAGTGCTGTCTGTGAGGGTGGAGCACTGACGGTGCTGGCTGTGTGGGGGAGCACTTACAGTGCTGGCTGTGTGGGGGGAGCACTGACAGTGCTGGCTGTGTGGGGGGAGCACTGACAGTGCTGGCTGTGGGGGGGGGAGCACTGACAGGGCTGGCTGTGTGGGGGAGCACTGACAGTGCTGGCTGTGGGGGGGGAGCACTGACAGGGCTGGCTGTGTGGTGGGAGCACTGACAGTGCTGGCTGTGTGGGGGAGCACTGACAGTGCTTGCTGTGTGGGGGAGCACTGACAGTTCTGTCTGTGTGGGGGGAGCACTGACAGTGCTGGCTGTGTGGGGGAGCACTGACAGTGCTGGCTGTGTGGTGGGAGCACTGACAGTGCTGGCTGTGTGATGGGAGCACTGAAAGTGCTCGCTGTGTGGGGAAGCACTGACAGTGCTGGCTGTGTGGTGGGAGCACTGACAGTTCTGGCTGTGTGGGGGGAGCACTGACAGTGCTGGCTGTGTGGGGGAGCACTGACAGTGCTGGCTGTGTGGTGGGAGCACTGACAGTGCTGGCTGTGGGGGAGCACTGACAGTGCTGGTGTGTCGGGTGGGAGCACTGACAGTGCTGGCTGTGTGAGGAGCATTTACAGTGCTGGCTGTGTGGTGGGAGCACTGACCGTGTTGGCTGTGTGGGGGGAGAACTGAGAGTGCTGGCTGTGTGGGGGGAGCACTGACAGTGCTGGCTGTGTGGTGGGAGCACTGACAGTGCTGGCTGTGTGGGGGAGCACTGACAGTGCTGACTGTGTGGGGGAGCACTGACAGTGCTGTCTGAATGGGGGGGAGCACTGACAGTGCTGGCTGTGTGGGCGGAGCACTGACAGTGCTGGCTGTGTGGGGGGAGCACTGACAGTGCTGGCTGTGTGTTGGGAGCACTGACAGTGCTGCCTGTGTGGGGGTGCACTGACAGTGCTGGCTGTGTGGTGGGAGCACTGACAGTGCTGGTTGTGTGGTGGGAGCATTGACAGTGCTGGCTGTGTGGGGGGGCACTGACACTGCTAGCTCTGTGGGAGGGCACTGCCAGTGCTGGCTGTGTGGGGGAGCACTGACAGTGCTGGCTGTGTGGGGGGAGCACTGACATCGCTGGCTGTGTGGGGGAGCACTGCCAGTGCTGGCAGTGTGGGGGGAGGACTGACAGTGCTGGCTGTGTGGTGGGAGCACTGACAGTGCTGGCTGTGTGGGGGAGCACTGACAGTGCTGGCTGTAAGGGGGGAGCACCGACAGTGCTGGCTGTGTGGGGTAGCACTGACAGTGCTGGCTGTGTGGGGGGAGCACAGACTGTGCTGGCTGTGTGGTGGGAGCACTGACAGTGCTGGCCGTGTGGTGGGAGCACTGACAGTGCTGTCTGTGTGGTGGGAGCACTGACAGTGCTGGCTGTGTGGTGGGAGCACTGACAGTGCTGGCTGTGTGGGGGAGCACTGACAGCGCCGGCTGTGTGGGGGGACCACTCTCAGTGCTGGCTGTGGGTGGAGAACTGGCAGTGCTGGCTGTGTGGTGGGAGCACTAACAATGCTGGCTGTGGGGGAGCACTGACAGTGCTGGCTGTGTGGGGTGGGGGCACTGACAGTGCTGGCTGTGTGGGGGAGCACTGACACTGCTGGCTGTGTGGGGGAGCACTGACAGTGCTGGCTGTGTGGGGAAGCACAGACAGTGCTGGCTGTGTGGGGGAGCACTGGCAGTGCTGGCTGTGTGGTGGGAGCACTAACAGTGCTGGCTGTGTGGTGGGAGCACTGACAGGTCTGGCTGTGTGGTGGGAGCACTGACAGTGCTGGCTGTGTGGGGGGAGCACTGACAGTGCTGGCTGTGTGGGGGAGCACTGACAGTGCTGGCTGTGTGGTGGGAGCACTGACAGGTCTGGCTGTGTGGTGGGAGCACTGACAGTGCTGGCTGTGTGGGGGGAGCACTGACAGTGCTGGCTGTGTGGTGGGAGCACTGACAGTGCTGTCTGTGTGGGGAGCACTGTCAGTGCTGGCTGTGTGGGGGGAGCACTGACAGTGCAGGCTGTGTGGGGGAGCACTGACAGTGCTGGCTGTGTGGTGGGAGCATTGACAGTGCTGGCTGTGTGGTGGGAGCACTGACAGTGCTGGCTGTGTGGTGGGAGCACTGACAGTGCTGGCTGTGTGGTGGGAGCATTGACAGTGCTGGCTGTGTGGGGGGAGGGCTGACAGTGCTGGCTGTGTGGTTGGAGCACTGACAGTGTTGGCTGTGTGGGGGAGCACTGACAGTGCTGGCTGTGTGGGGGAGCACTGACAGTGCTGGCTGAATGGGAGGTTGCACTGACAGTGCTGGCTGTGTGGGGGGAGCACTGACAGTGCTGGCTGTGTGGGGGGAGCACTGACAGTGCTGGCTGTGTGTTGGGAGCACTGACAGTGCTGCCTGTGTGGGGGTGCACTGACAGTGCTGGCTGTGTGGTGGGAGCACTGACAGTGCTGGTTGTGTGGTGGGAGCACTGACAGTGCTGGCTGTGTGGGGGAGCACTGACACTGCTAGCTCTGTGGGAGGGCACTGCCAGTGCTGGCTGTGTGGGGGAGCACTGACAGTGCTGGCTGTGTGGTGGGAGCACTGACAGGTCTGGCTGTGTGGTGGGAGCACTGACAGTGCTGGCTGTGTGGGGGGAGCACTGACAGTGCTGGCTGTGTGGTGGGAGCACTGACAGTGCTGTCTGTGTGGGGAGCACTGTCAGTGCTGGCTGTGTGGGGGGAGCACTGACAGTGCAGCCTGTGTGGGGGAGCACTGACAGTGCTGGCTGTGTGGTGGGAGCACTGACAGTGCTGGCTGTGTGGGGGGAGGGCTGACAGTGCTGGCTGTGTGGTGGGAGCACTGACAGTGTTGGCTGTGTGGGGGAGCACTGACAGTGCTGGCTGTGTGGGGGAGCACTGACAGTGCTGGCTGAATGGGGGGGAGCACTGACAGTGCTGGCTGTGTGGGGGGAGCACTGACAGTGCTGGCTGTGTGGGGGGAGCACTGACAGTGCTGGCTGTGTGTTGGGAGCACTGACAGTGCTGCCTGTGTGGGGGTGCACTGACAGTGCTGGCTGTGTGGTGGGAGCACTGACAGTGCTGGTTGTGTGGTGGGAGCACTGACAGTGCTGGCTGTGTGGGGGAGCACTGACACTGCTAGCTCTGTGGGTGGGCACTGCCAGTGCTGGCTGTGTGGGGGAGCACTGACAGTGCTGGCTGTGTGGGGGAGCACTGACATCGCTGGCTGTGTGGGGGAGCACTGCCAGTGCTGGCAGTGTGGGGGGAGGACTGACAGTGCTGGCTGTGTGGTGGGAGCACTGACAGTGCTGGCTGTGTGGGGGAGCACTGACAGTGCAGGCTGTATGGGGGGAGCACCGACAGTGCTGGCTGTGTGGGGTAGCACTGACAGTGCTGGCTGTGTGGGGGGAGCACAGACTGTGCTGGCTGTGTGGTGGGAGTACTGACAGTGCTGGCCGTGTGGTGGGAGCACTGACAGTGCTGTCTGTGTGGTGGGAGCACTGACAGTGCTGGCTGTGTGGTGGGAGCACTGACAGTGCTGGCTGGGTGGTGGGAGCACTGACAGTGCTGGTTGTGTGGTGGGAGCACTGACAGTGCTGGCTGTGTGGGGGAGCACTGACAGCGCCGGCTGTGTGGGGGGACCACTCTCAGTGCTGGCTGTGGGTGGAGAACTGGCAGTGCTGGCTGTGTGGTGGGAGCACTAACAATGCTGGCTGTGGGGGAGCACTGACAGTGCTGGCTTTGTGGGGTGGGGGCACTGACAGTGCTGGCTGTGTGGGGGAGCACTGACACTGCTGGCTGTGTGGGGGAGCACAGACTGTGCTGGCTGTGTGGTGGGAGCACTGACAGTGCTGGCCGTGTGGTGGGAGCACTGACAGTGCTGTCTGTGTGGTGGGAGCACTGACAGTGCTGGCTGTGTGGTGGGAGCACTGACAGTGCTGGCTGTGTGGGGGAGCACTGACAGCGCCGGCTGTGTGGGGGGACCACTCTCAGTGCTGGCTGTGGGTGGAGAACTGGCAGTGCTGGCTGTGTGGTGGGAGCACTAACAATGCTGGCTGTGGGGGAGCACTGACAGTGCTGGCTGTGTGGGGTGGGGGCACTGACAGTGCTGGCTGTGTGGGGGAGCACTGACACTGCTGGCTGTGTGGGGGAGCACTGACAGTGCTGGCTGTGTGGGGAAGCACAGACAGTGCTGGCTGTGTGGGGGAGCACTGGCAGTGCTGGCTGTGTGGTGGGAGCACTGACAGTGCTGGCTGTGTGGTGGGAGCACTGACAGGTCTGGCTGTGTGGTGGGAGCACTGACAGTGCTGGCTGTGTGGGGGGAGCACTGACAGTGCTGGCTGTGTGGGGGAGCACTGACAGTGCTGGCTGTGTGGTGGGAGCACTGACAGGTCTGGCTGTGTGGTGGGAGCACTGACAGTGCTGGCTGTGTGGGGGAGCACTGACAGTGCTGGCTGTGTGGTGGGAGCACTGACAGTGCTGTCTGTGTGGGGAGCACTGTCAGTGCTGGCTGTGTGGGGGAGCACTGACAGTGCAGGCTGTGTGGGGGGAGCACTGACAGTGCTGGCTGTGTGGTGGGAGCATTGACAGTGCTGGCTGTGTGGGGGGAGGGCTGACAGTGCTGGCTGTGTGGTGGGAGCACTGACAGTGTTGGCTGTGTGGGGGAGCACTGACAGTGCTGGCTGTGTGGGGGAGCACTGACAGTGCTGGCTGAATGGGGGGGAGCACTGACAGTGCTGGCTGTGTGGGGGGAGCACTGACAGTGCTGGCTGTGTGGGGGGAGCACTGACAGTGCTGGCTGTGTGTTGGGAGCACTGACAGTGCTGCCTGTGTGGGGGTGCACTGACAGTGCTGGCTGTGTGGTGGGAGCACTGACAGTGCTGGTTGTGTGGTGGGAGCACTGACAGTGCTGGCTGTGTGGGGGAGCACTGACACTGCTAGCTCTGTGGGAGGGCACTGCCAGTGCTGGCTGTGTGGGGGAGCACTGACAGTGCTGGCTGTGTGGTGGGAGCACTGACAGGTCTGGCTGTGTGGTGGAAGCACTGACAGTGCTGGCTGTGTGGGAGGAGCACTGACAGTGCTGGCTGTGTGGTGGGAGCACTGACAGTGCTGTCTGTGTGGGGAGCACTGTCAGTGCTGGCTGTGTGGGGGGAGCACTGACAGTGCAGGCTGTGTGGGGGGAGCACTGACAGTGCTGGCTGTGTGGTGGGAGCATTGACAGTGCTGGCTGTGTGGGGGGAGGGCTGACAGTGCTGGCTGTGTGGTGGGAGCACTGACAGTGTTGGCTGTGTGGGGGAGCACTGACAGTGCTGGCTGTGTGGGGGAGCACTGACAGTGCTGGCTGAATGGGGGGGAGCACTGACAGTGCTGGCTGTGTGGGGGGAGCACTGACAGTGCTGGCTGTGTGGGGGGAGCACTGACAGTGCTGGCTGTGTGTTGGGAGCACTGACAGTGCTGCCTGTGTGGGGGTGCACTGACAGTGCTGGCTGTGTGGTGGGAGCACTGACAGTGCTGGTTGTGTGGTGGGAGCACTGACAGTGCTGGCTGTGTGGGGGAGCACTGACACTGCTAGCTCTGTGGGAGGGCACTGCCAGTGCTGGCTGTGTGGGGGAGCACTGACAGTGCTGGCTGTGTGGGGGGAGCACTGACATCGCTGGCTGTGTGGGGGAGCACTGCCAGTGCTGGCAGTGTGGGGGGAGGACTGACAGTGCTGGCTGTGTGGTGGGAGCACTGACAGTGCTGGCTGTGTGGGGGAGCACTGACAGTGCTGGCTGTATGGGGGGAGCACCGACAGTGCTGGCTGTGTGGGGTAGCACTGACAGTGCTGGCTGTGTGGGGGGAGCACAGACTGTGCTGGCTGTGTGGTGGGAGTACTGACAGTGCTGGCCGTGTGGTGGGAGCACTGACAGTGCTGTCTGTGTGGTGGGAGCACTGACAGTGCTGGCTGTGTGGTGGGAGCACTGACAGTGCTGGCTGGGTGGTGGGAGCACTGACAGTGCTGGTTGTGTCGTGGGAGCACTGACAGTGCTGGCTGTGTGGGGGAGCACTGACAGCGCCGGCTGTGTGGGGGGACCACTCTCAGTGCTGGCTGTGGGTGGAGAACTGGCAGTGCTGGCTGTGTGGTGGGAGCACTGACAGTGCTGGCTGGGTGGTGGGAGCACTGAAAGTGCTGGCTGTCTGGTGGGAGCACTGACAGTGCTGTCTGTGAGGGTGGAGCACTGACGGTGCTGGCTGTGTGGGGGAGCACTTACAGTGCTGGCTGTGTGGGGGGAGCACTGACAGTGCTGGCTGTGGGGGGGAGCACTGACAGGGCTGGCTGTGTGGGGGGATCACTGAGAGTGCTGGCTGTGTGGGGGAGCACTGACAGTGCTTGCTGTGTGGGGGAGCACTGACAGTTCTGTCTGTGTGGGGGGAGCACTGACAGTGCTGGCTGTGTGGGGGAGCACTGACAGTGCTGGCTGTGTGGTGGGAGCACTGACAGTGCTGGCTGTGTGATGGGAGCACTGAAAGTGCTCGCTGTGTGGGGAAGCACTGACAGTGCTGGCTGTGTGATGGGAGCACTGAAAGTGCTCGCTGTGTGGGGAAGCACTGACAGTGCTGGCTGTGTGGTGGGAGCACTGACAGTTCTGGCTGTGTGGGGGGAGCACTGACAGTGCTGGCTGTGTGGGGGAGCACTGACAGTGCTGGCTGTGTGGTGGGAGCACTGACAGTGCTGGCTGTGGGGGAGCACTGACAGTGCTGGTGTGTCGGGTGGGAGCACTGACAGTGCTGGCTGTGTGAGGAGCATTTACAGTGCTGGCTGTGTGGTGGGAGCACTGACCGTGTTGGCTGTGTGGGGGGAGAACTGAGAGTGCTGGCTGTGTGGGGGGAGCACTGACAGTGCTGGCTGTGTGGTGGGAGCACTGACAGTGCTGGCTGTGTGGGGGAGCACTGACAGTGCTGACTGTGTGGGGGAGCACTGACAGTGCTGTCTGAATGGGGGGGAGCACTGACAGTGCTGGCTGTGTGGGCGGAGCACTGACAGTGCTGGCTGTGTGGGGGGAGCACTGACAGTGCTGGCTGTGTGTTGGGAGCACTGACAGTGCTGCCTGTGTGGGGGTGCACTGACAGTGCTGGCTGTGTGGTGGGAGCACTGACAGTGCTGGTTGTGTGGTGGGAGCATTGACAGTGCTGGCTGTGTGGGGGGGCACTGACACTGCTAGCTCTGTGGGAGGGCACTGCCAGTGCTGGCTGTGTGGGGGAGCACTGACAGTGCTGGCTGTGTGGGGGGAGCACTGACATCGCTGGCTGTGTGGGGGAGCACTGCCAGTGCTGGCAGTGTGGGGGGAGGACTGACAGTGCTGGCTGTGTGGTGGGAGCACTGACAGTGCTGGCTGTGTGGGGGAGCACTGACAGTGCTGGCTGTAAGGGGGGAGCACCGACAGTGCTGGCTGTGTGGGGTAGCACTGACAGTGCTGGCTGTGTGGGGGGAGCACAGACTGTGCTGGCTGTGTGGTGGGAGCACTGACAGTGCTGGCCGTGTGGTGGGAGCACTGACAGTGCTGTCTGTGTGGTGGGAGCACTGACAGTGCTGGCTGTGTGGTGGGAGCACTGACAGTGCTGGCTGTGTGGGGGAGCACTGACAGCGCCGGCTGTGTGGGGGGACCACTCTCAGTGCTGGCTGTGGGTGGAGAACTGGCAGTGCTGGCTGTGTGGTGGGAGCACTAACAATGCTGGCGTTGGTGGAGCACTGACAGTGCTGGCTGTGTGGGGTGGGGGCACTGACAGTGCTGGCTGTGTGGGGGAGCACTGACACTGCTGGCTGTGTGGGGGAGCACTGACAGTGCTGGCTGTGTGGGGAAGCACAGACAGTGCTGGCTGTGTGGGGGAGCACTGGCAGTGCTGGCTGTGTGGTGGGAGCACTAACAGTGCTGGCTGTGTGGTGGGAGCACTGACTGGTCTGGCTGTGTGGTGGGAGCACTGACAGTGCTGGCTGTGTGGGGGGAGCACTGACAGTGCTGGCTGTGTGGGGGAGCACTGACAGTGCTGGCTGTGTGGTGGGAGCACTGACAGGTCTGGCTGTGTGGTGGGAGCACTGACAGTGCTGGCTGTGTGGGGGGAGCACTGACAGTGCTGGCTGTGTGGTGGGAGCACTGACAGTGCTGTCTGTGTGGGGAGCACTGTCAGTGCTGGCTGTGTGGGGGGAGCACTGACAGTGCAGGCTGTGTGGGGGGAGCACTGACAGTGCTGGCTGTGTGGTGGGAGCATTGACAGTGCTGGCTGTGTGGTGGGAGCACTGACAGTGCTGGCTGTGTGGTGGGAGCACTGACAGTGCTGGCTGTGTGGTGGGAGCATTGACAGTGCTGGCTGTGTGGGGGGAGGGCTGACAGTGCTGGCTGCGTGGTTGGAGCACTGACAGTGTTGGCTGTGTGGGGGAGCACTGACAGTGCTGGCTGTGTGGGGGAGCACTGACAGTGCTGGCTGAATGGGAGGTTGCACTGACAGTGCTGGCTGTGTGGGGGGAGCACTGACAGTGCTGGCTGTGTGGGGGGAGCACTGACAGTGCTGGCTGTGTGTTGGGAGCACTGACAGTGCTGCCTGTGTGGGGGTGCACTGACAGTGCTGGCTGTGTGGTGGGAGCACTGACAGTGCTGGTTGTGTGGTGGGAGCACTGACAGTGCTGGCTGTGTGGGGGAGCACTGACACTGCTAGCTCTGTGGGAGGGCACTGCCAGTGCTGGCTGTGTGGGGGAGCACTGACAGTGCTGGCTGTGTGGTGGGAGCACTGACAGGTCTGGCTGTGTGGTGGGAGCACTGACAGTGCTGGCTGTGTGGGGGGAGCACTGACAGTGCTGGCTGTGTGGTGGGAGCACTGACAGTGCTGTCTGTGTGGGGAGCACTGTCAGTGCTGGCTGTGTGGGGGGAGCACTGACAGTGCAGCCTGTGTGGGGGGAGCACTGACAGTGCTGGCTGTGTGGTGGGAGCACTGACAGTGCTGGCTGTGTGGGGGGAGGGCTGACAGTGCTGGCTGTGTGGTGGGAGCACTGACAGTGTTGGCTGTGTGGGGGAGCACTGACAGTGCTGGCTGTAAGGGGGGAGCACCGACAGTGCTGGCTGTGTGGGGTAGCACTGACAGTGCTGGCTGTGTGGGGGGAGCACAGACTGTGCTGGCTGTGTGGTGGGAGCACTGACAGTGCTGGCCGTGTGGTGGGAGCACTGACAGTGCTGTCTGTGTGGTGGGAGCACTGACAGTGCTGGCTGTGTGGTGGGAGCACTGACAGTGCTGGCTGTGTGGGGGAGCACTGACAGCGCCGGCTGTGTGGGGGGACCACTCTCAGTGCTGGCTGTGGGTGGAGAACTGGCAGTGCTGGCTGTGTGGTGGGAGCACTAACAATGCTGGCTGTGGGGGAGCACTGACAGTGCTGGCTGTGTGGGGTGGGGGCACTGACAGTGCTGGCTGTGTGGGGGAGCACTGACACTGCTGGCTGTGTGGGGGAGCACTGACAGTGCTGGCTGTGTGGGGAAGCACAGACAGTGCTGGCTGTGTGGGGGAGCACTGGCAGTGCTGGCTGTGTGGTGGGAGCACTAACAGTGCTGGCTGTGTGGTGGGAGCACTGACAGGTCTGGCTGTGTGGTGGGAGCACTGACAGTGCTGGCTGTGTGGGGGGAGCACTGACAGTGCTGGCTGTGTGGGGGAGCACTGACAGTGCTGGCTGTGTGGTGGGAGCACTGACAGGTCTGGCTGTGTGGTGGGAGCACTGACAGTGCTGGCTGTGTGGGGGGAGCACTGACAGTGCTGGCTGTGTGGTGGGAGCACTGACAGTGCTGTCTGTGTGGGGAGCACTGTCAGTGCTGGCTGTGTGGGGGGAGCACTGACAGTGCAGGCTGTGTGGGGGGAGCACTGACAGTGCTGGCTGTGTGGTGGGAGCATTGACAGTGCTGGCTGTGTGGTGGGAGCACTGACAGTGCTGGCTGTGTGGTGGGAGCACTGACAGTGCTGGCTGTGTGGTGGGAGCATTGACAGTGCTGGCTGTGTGGGGGGAGGGCTGACAGTGCTGGCTGTGTGGTTGGAGCACTGACAGTGTTGGCTGTGTGGGGGAGCACTGACAGTGCTGGCTGTGTGGGGGAGCACTGACAGTGCTGTCTGTGTGGGGAGCACTGTCAGTGCTGGCTGTGTGGGGGGAGCACTGACAGTGCAGGCTGTGTGGGGGGAGCACTGACAGTGCTGGCTGTGTGGTGGGAGCATTGACAGTGCTGGCTGTGTGGTGGGAGCACTGACAGTGCTGGCTGTGTGGTGGGAGCACTGACAGTGCTGGCTGTGTGGTGGGAGCATTGACAGTGCTGGCTGTGTGGGGGGAGGGCTGACAGTGCTGGCTGTGTGGTTGGAGCACTGACAGTGTTGGCTGTGTGGGGGAGCACTGACAGTGCTGGCTGTGTGGGGGAGCACTGACAGTGCTGGCTGAATGGGAGGTTGCACTGACAGTGCTGGCTGTGTGGGGGGAGCACTGACAGTGCTGGCTGTGTGGGGGGAGCACTGACAGTGCTGGCTGTGTGTTGGGAGCACTGACAGTGCTGCCTGTGTGGGGGTGCACTGACAGTGCTGGCTGTGTGGTGGGAGCACTGACAGTGCTGGTTGTGTGGTGGGAGCACTGACAGTGCTGGCTGTGTGGGGGAGCACTGACACTGCTAGCTCTGTGGGAGGGCACTGCCAGTGCTGGCTGTGTGGGGGAGCACTGACAGTGCTGGCTGTGTGGTGGGAGCACTGACAGGTCTGGCTGTGTGGTGGGAGCACTGACAGTGCTGGCTGTGTGGGGGGAGCACTGACAGTGCTGGCTGTGTGGTGGGAGCACTGACAGTGCTGTCTGTGTGGGGAGCACTGTCAGTGCTGGCTGTGTGGGGGGAGCACTGACAGTGCAGCCTGTGTGGGGGGAGCACTGACAGTGCTGGCTGTGTGGTGGGAGCACTGACAGTGCTGGCTGTGTGGGGGGAGGGCTGACAGTGCTGGCTGTGTGGTGGGAGCACTGACAGTGTTGGCTGTGTGGGGGAGCACTGACAGTGCTGGCTGTGTGGGGGAGCACTGACAGTGCTGGCTGAATGGGGGGGAGCACTGACAGTGCTGGCTGTGTGGGGGGAGCACTGACAGTGCTGGCTGTGTGGGGGGAGCACTGACAGTGCTGGCTGTGTGTTGGGAGCACTGACAGTGCTGCCTGTGTGGGGGTGCACTGACAGTGCTGGCTGTGTGGTGGGAGCACTGACAGTGCTGGTTGTGTGGTGGGAGCACTGACAGTGCTGGCTGTGTGGGGGAGCACTGATACTGCTAGCTCTGTGGGTGGGCACTGCCAGTGCTGGCTGTGTGGGGGAGCACTGACAGTGCTGGCTGTGTGGGGGGAGCACTGACATCGCTGGCTGTGTGGGGGAGCACTGCCAGTGCTGGCAGTGTGGGGGGAGGACTGACAGTGCTGGCTGTGTGGTGGGAGCACTGACAGTGCTGGCTGTGTGGGGGAGCACTGACAGTGCTGGCTGTATGGGGGGAGCACCGACAGTGCTGGCTGTGTGGGGTAGCACTGACAGTGCTGGCTGTGTGGGGGGAGCACAGACTGTGCTGGCTGTGTGGTGGGAGTACTGACAGTGCTGGCCGTGTGGTGGGAGCACTGACAGTGCTGTCTGTGTGGTGGGAGCACTGACAGTGCTGGCTGTGTGGTGGGAGCACTGACAGTGCTGGCTGGGTGGTGGGAGCACTGACAGTGCTGGTTGTGTGGTGGGAGCACTGACAGTGCTGGCTGTGTGGGGGAGCACTGACAGCGCCGGCTGTGTGGGGGGACCACTCTCAGTGCTGGCTGTGGGTGGAGAACTGGCAGTGCTGGCTGTGTGGTGGGAGCACTAACAATGCTGGCTGTGGGGGAGCACTGACAGTGCTGGCTTTGTGGGGTGGGGGCACTGACAGTGCTGGCTGTGTGGGGGAGCACTGACACTGCTGGCTGTGTGGGGGAGCACAGACTGTGCTGGCTGTGTGGTGGGAGCACTGACAGTGCTGGCCGTGTGGTGGGAGCACTGACAGTGCTGTCTGTGTGGTGGGAGCACTGACAGTGCTGGCTGTGTGGTGGGAGCACTGACAGTGCTGGCTGTGTGGGGGAGCACTGACAGCGCCGGCTGTGTGGGGGGACCACTCTCAGTGCTGGCTGTGGGTGGAGAACTGGCAGTGCTGGCTGTGTGGTGGGAGCACTAACAATGCTGGCTGTGGGGGAGCACTGACAGTGCTGGCTGTGTGGGGTGGGGGCACTGACAGTGCTGGCTGTGTGGGGGAGCACTGACACTGCTGGCTGTGTGGGGGAGCACTGACAGTGCTGGCTGTGTGGGGAAGCACAGACAGTGCTGGCTGTGTGGGGGAGCACTGGCAGTGCTGGCTGTGTGGTGGGAGCACTGACAGTGCTGGCTGTGTGGTGGGAGCACTGACAGGTCTGGCTGTGTGGTGGGAGCACTGACAGTGCTGGCTGTGTGGGGGGAGCACTGACAGTGCTGGCTGTGTGGGGGAGCACTGACAGTGCTGGCTGTGTGGTGGGAGCACTGACAGGTCTGGCTGTGTGGTGGGAGCACTGACAGTGCTGGCTGTGTGGGGGGAGCACTGACAGTGCTGGCTGTGTGGTGGGAGCACTGACAGTGCTGTCTGTGTGGGGAGCACTGTCAGTGCTGGCTGTGTGGGGGAGCACTGACAGTGCAGGCTGTGTGGGGGGAGCACTGACAGTGCTGGCTGTGTGGTGGGAGCATTGACAGTGCTGGCTGTGTGGGGGGAGGGCTGACAGTGCTGGCTGTGTGGTGGGAGCACTGACAGTGTTGGCTGTGTGGGGGAGCACTGACAGTGCTGGCTGTGTGGGGGAGCACTGACAGTGCTGGCTGAATGGGGGGGAGCACTGACAGTGCTGGCTGTGTGGGGGGAGCACTGACAGTGCTGGCTGTGTGGGGGGAGCACTGACAGTGCTGGCTGTGTGTTGGGAGCACTGACAGTGCTGCCTGTGTGGGGGTGCACTGACAGTGCTGGCTGTGTGGTGGGAGCACTGACAGTGCTGGTTGTGTGGTGGGAGCACTGACAGTGCTGGCTGTGTGGGGGAGCACTGACACTGCTAGCTCTGTGGGAGGGCACTGCCAGTGCTGGCTGTGTGGGGGAGCACTGACAGTGCTGGCTGTGTGGTGGGAGCACTGACAGGTCTGGCTGTGTGGTGGGAGCACTGACAGTGCTGGCTGTGTGGGAGGAGCACTGACAGTGCTGGCTGTGTGGTGGGAGCACTGACAGTGCTGTCTGTGTGGGGAGCACTGTCAGTGCTGGCTGTGTGGGGGGAGCACTGACAGTGCAGGCTGTGTGGGGGGAGCACTGACAGTGCTGGCTGTGTGGTGGGAGCATTGACAGTGCTGGCTGTGTGGGGGGAGGGCTGACAGTGCTGGCTGTGTGGTGGGAGCACTGACAGTGTTGGCTGTGTGGGGGAGCACTGACAGTGCTGGCTGTGTGGGGGAGCACTGACAGTGCTGGCTGAATGGGGGGGAGCACTGACAGTGCTGGCTGTGTGGGGGGAGCACTGACAGTGCTGGCTGTGTGGGGGGAGCACTGACAGTGCTGGCTGTGTGTTGGGAGCACTGACAGTGCTGCCTGTGTGGGGGTGCACTGACAGTGCTGGCTGTGTGGTGGGAGCACTGACAGTGCTGGTTGTGTGGTGGGAGCACTGACAGTGCTGGCTGTGTGGGGGAGCACTGACACTGCTAGCTCTGTGGGAGGGCACTGCCAGTGCTGGCTGTGTGGGGGAGCACTGACAGTGCTGGCTGTGTGGGGGGAGCACTGACATCGCTGGCTGTGTGGGGGAGCACTGCCAGTGCTGGCAGTGTGGGGGGAGGACTGACAGTGCTGGCTGTGTGGTGGGAGCACTGACAGTGCTGGCTGTGTGGGGGAGCACTGACAGTGCTGGCTGTATGGGGGGAGCACCGACAGTGCTGGCTGTGTGGGGTAGCACTGACAGTGCTGGCTGTGTGGGGGGAGCACAGACTGTGCTGGCTGTGTGGTGGGAGTACTGACAGTGCTGGCCGTGTGGTGGGAGCACTGACAGTGCTGTCTGTGTGGTGGGAGCACTGACAGTGCTGGCTGTGTGGTGGGAGCACTGACAGTGCTGGCTGGGTGGTGGGAGCACTGACAGTGCTGGTTGTGTGGTGGGAGCACTGACAGTGCTGGCTGTGTGGGGGAGCACTGACAGCGCCGGCTGTGTGGGGGGACCACTCTCAGTGCTGGCTGTGGGTGGAGAACTGGCAGTGCTGGCTGTGTGGTGGGAGCACTAACAATGCTGGCTGTGGGGGAGCACTGACAGTGCTGGCTTTGTGGGGTGGGGGCACTGACAGTGCTGGCTGTGTGGGGGAGCACTGACACTGCTGGCTGTGTGGGGGAGCACTGACAGTGCTGGCTGTGTGGGGGAGCACAGACAGTGCTGGCTGTGTGGGGAGCACTGACAGTGCTGGCTGTGTGGTGGGAGCACTGACAGTGCTGGCTGTGTGGTGGGAGCACTGACAGGTCTGGCTGTGTGGTGGGAGCACTGACAGTGCTGGCTGTGTGGGGGGAGCACTGACAGTGCTGGCTGTGTGGGGGGAGCACTGACAGTGCTGGCTGTGTGGTGGGAGCACTGACAGGTCTGGCTGTGTGGTGGGAGCACTGACAGTGCTGGCTGTGTGGGGGGAGCACTGACAGTGCTGGCTGTGTGGTGGGAGCACTGACAGTGCTGTCTGTGTGGGGAGCACTGTCAGTGCTGGCTGTGTGGTGGGAGCACTGACGGTGCTGGCTGTGTGTGTGGGAGCACTGACAGTGCTGGCTGTGTGGGGGAGCACTGACAGTGCTGGCTGTGTGGGGGGAGGATGACAGTGCTGGCTGTGTGGGGTAGGAGCACTGACAGTGCTGGCTGTGTGGGGGGAGCACTGACAGTGCTGGCTGTGTGATGGGTGCACTGACAGTGCTGGCTGTGTGGTGGGAGCACTGACAGTGCCGTCTGTATGGTGGGAGCACTGACAGTGCTGGCTGTGTGCTGGGAGCCCTAACAGTGCTGGCTGTGTGGGGAGAGCATTGACAGTGCTGGCTGAGTGGTGGGAGCACTGACAGTGCTGGAAGTGTGGTGGGAGCACTGACAGTGCTGGCTATGTAGTGGGAGCACGGACAGTGCTGGCTCTGTGGGGGAGCACTGAAAGTGCTGGCTGTGTGGTGGGAGCACTGACAGTGCTGTCTGTGAGGGTGGAGCACTGACGGTGCTGGCTGTGTGGGGGAGCACTGACAGTGCTGGCTGTGTGGGGGGAGCACTGACAGTGCTGGCTGTGTGGGGTGGGGGCACTGACAGTGCTGGCTGTGTGGGGGAGCACTGACACTGCTGGCTGTGTGGGGGAGCACTGACAGTGCTGGCTGTGTGGGGAAGCACAGACAGTGCTGGCTGTGTGGGGGAGCACTGGCAGTGCTGGCTGTGTGGTGGGAGCACTGACAGTGCTGGCTGTGTGGTGGGAGCACTGACAGGTCTGGCTGTGTGGTGGGAGCACTGACAGTGCTGGCTGTGTGGGGGGAGCACTGACAGTGCTGGCTGTGTGGGGGAGCACTGACAGTGCTGGCTGTGTGGTGGGAGCACTGACAGGTCTGGCTGTGTGGTGGGAGCACTGACAGTGCTGGCTGTGTGGGGGGAACACTAACAGTGCTGGCTGTGTGGTGGGAGCACTGACAGTGCTGTCTGTGTGGGGAGCACTGTCAGTGCTGGCTGTGTGGGGGGAGCACTGACAGTGCAGGCTGTGTGGGGGGAGCACTGACAGTGCTGGCTGTGTGGTGGGAGCATTGACAGTGCTGGCTGTGTGGTGGGAGCACTGACAGTGCTGGCTGTGTGGTGGGAGCACTGACAGTGCTGGCTGTGTGGTGGGAGCATTGACAGTGCTGGCTGTGTGGGGGGAGGGCTGACAGTGCTGGCTGTGTGGTTGGAGCACTGACAGTGTTGGCTGTGTGGGGGAGCACTGACAGTGCTGGCTGTGTGGGGGAGCACTGACAGTGCTGGCTGAATGGGGGGGAGCACTGACAGTGCTGGCTGTGTGGGGGGAGCACTGACAGTGCTGGCTGTGTGGGGGGAGCACTGACAGTGCTGGCTGTGTGTTGGGAGCACTGACAGTGCTGCCTGTGTGGGGGTGCACTGACAGTGCTGGCTGTGTGGTGGGAGCACTGACAGTGCTGGTTGTGTGGTGGGAGCACTGACAGTGCTGGCTGTGTGGGGGAGCACTGACACTGCTAGCTCTGTGGGAGGGCACTGCCAGTGCTGGCTGTGTGGGGGAGCACTGACAGTGCTGGCTGTGTGGTGGGAGCACTGACAGGTCTGGCTGTGTGGTGGGAGCACTGACAGTGCTGGCTGTGTGGGGGGAGCACTGACAGTGCTGGCTGTGTGGTGGGAGCACTGACAGTGCTGTCTGTGTGGGGAGCACTGTCAGTGCTGGCTGTGTGGGGGGAGCACTGACAGTGCAGGCTGTGTGGGGGGAGCACTGACAGTGCTGGCTGTGTGGTGGGAGCATTGACAGTGCTGGCTGTGTGGGGGGAGGGCTGACAGTGCTGGCTGTGTGGTGGGAGCACTGACAGTGTTGGCTGTGTGGGGGAGCACTGACAGTGCTGGCTGTGTGGGGGAGCACTGACAGTGCTGGCTGAATGGGGGGGAGCACTGACAGTGCTGGCTGTGTGGGGGGAGCACTGACAGTGCTGGCTGTGTGGGGGGAGCACTGACAGTGCTGGCTGTGTGTTGGGAGCACTGACAGTGCTGCCTCTGTGGGGGTGCACTGACAGTGCTGGCTGTGTGGTGGGAGCACTGACAGTGCTGGTTGTGTGGTGGGAGCACTGAAAGTGCTGGCTGTGTGGGGGAGCACTGACACTGCTAGCTCTGTGGGAGGGCACTGCCAGTGCTGGCTGTGTGGGGGAGCACTGACAGTGCTGGCTGTGTGGTGGGAGCACTGACAGTGCTGTCTGTGTGGGGAGCACTGTCAGTGCTGGCTGTGTGGGGGGAGCACTGACAGTGCAGGCTGTGTGGGGGGAGCACTGACAGTGCTGGCTGTGTGGTGGGAGCATTGACAGTGCTGGCTGTGTGGGGGGAGGGCTGACAGTGCTGGCTGTGTGGTGGGAGCACTGACAGTGTTGGCTGTGTGGGGGAGCACTGACAGTGCTGGCTGTGTGGGGGAGCACTGACAGTGCTGGCTGAATGGGGGGGAGCACTGAGTGTGCTGGCTGTGTGGGGGGAGCACTGACAGTGCTGGCTGTGTGGGGGGAGCACTGACAGTGCTGGCTGTGTGTTGGGAGCACTGACAGTGCTGCCTGTGTGGGGGTGCACTGACAGTGCTGGCTGTGTGGTGGGAGCACTGACAGTGCTGGTTGTGTGGTGGGAGCACTGAAAGTGCTGGCTGTGTGGGGGAGCACTGACACTGCTAGCTCTGTGGGAGGGCACTGCCAGTGCTGGCTGTGTGGGGGAGCACTGACAGTGCTGGCTGTGTGGGGGGAGCACTGACATCGCTGGCTGTGTGGGGGAGCACTGCCAGTGCTGGCAGTGTGGGGGGAGGACGGACAGTTCTGGCTGTGTGGTGGGAGCACTGACAGTGCTGGCTGTGTGGGGGAGCACTGACAGTGCTGGCTGTATGGGGGGAGCACCGACAGTGCTGGCTGTGTGGGGTAGCACTGACAGTGCTGGCTGTGTGGGGGGAGCACAGACTGTGCTGGCTGTGTGGTGGGAGTACTGACAGTGCTGGCCGTGTGGTGGGAGCACTGACAGTGCTGTCTGTGTGGTGGGAGCACTGACAGTGCTGGCTGTGTGGTGGGAGCACTGACAGTGCTGGCTGGGTGGTGGGAGCACTGACAGTGCTGGTTGTGTGGTGGGAGCACTGACAGTGCTGGCTGTGTGGGGGAGCACTGACAGCGCCGGCTGTATGGGGGGGAGCACTGACAGTGCTGGCTGTGTGGGGGGAGCACTGACAGTGCTGGCTGTGTGGGGGAGCACTGACAGTTCTGGCTGTGTGGTGGGAGCACTGACAGTGCTGGTTGTGTGGTGGGAGCACTGACAGTGCTGGCTGTGTGTGGGAGTACTGACACTGCTAGCTCTGTGGGAGGGCACTGGCAGTGCTGGCTGTGTGGGTCGCACTCTCAGTGCTGGCTGTGTGGGGGAGCACTGACAGTGCTGGCAGTGTGGGGGAGCACTGACAGTGCTGGCTGTGGCGGGAGAACTGCCAGTGCTGGCTGTGTGGTGGGAGCACTGACAGTGCTGGCAGTGTGGGGTGAGCACTGACAGTGCTGGCTCTGTGGGGGAGCACTGACAGTGCTGGCTGTGTCGTGGGAGCACTGAGAGTGCTGGCTGTGAGGGTGGAGAACTGACAGTGCTGGCTGTGTGGTGGGAGCGCTGGCAGTGCTGGCTGTGTGGGTGGAGCACTGACAGTGCTGGCTGTGTGGTGGAGCACTTACAGTGCTGGCTGTGTGGTGGGAGCACTGGCAGTGCTGGCTGTGTGGTGGGAGCACTGACAGTGCTGGCTGTGCGGGGAGCACTGACAGTGCTGGCTATGTGGGGGGAGCACTGACAGTGCTGGCTGTGTGGGGGAGAACTGACAGTGCTGGCTGTGTGGTGGGAGCACTGACAGTGCTGGCTGCGTGGGGGGGCAATGACACTGCTGGCTGTGTGGGGGAGCACTGACAGTGCTGGCTGTGTGGGGGAGCACAGACAGTGCTGGCTGTGTGGGGGAGCACTGACAGTGCTGGCTGTGTGGTGGGAGCACTGACAGTGCTGGCTGTGTGGTGGGAGCACTGACAGTGCTGGCTGTGTGGTGGGAGCGCTGGCAGTGCTGGCTGTGTGGGTGGAGCACTGACAGTGCTGGCTGTGTGGGGAGCACTGACAGTGCTGGCTGTGTGGGGGGAGCACTGACAGTGCTGGATTTGTGGGGGAGCACTGTCAGTGCTGGCTGTATGGGGAGCACTGACAGTGCTGGCTGTGTGGTGGGAGCACTGACAGTGCTGGCTGTGTGGTGGAGCACTTACAGTGCTGGCTGTGTGGTGGGAGCACTGGCAGTGCTGGCTGTGTGGTGGGAGCACTGACTATGCTGGCTGTGCGGGGAGCACTGACAGTGCTGGCTATGTGGCTGGAGCACTGACAGTGCTGGCTGTGTGGGGGAGAACTGACAGTGCTGGCTGTGTGGTGGGAGCACTGACAGTGCTGGCTGCGTGGGGGGGCAATGACACTGCTGGCTGTGTGGGGGAGCACTGACAGTGCTGGCTGTGTGGGGGAGCACAGACAGTGCTGGCTGTGTGGGGGAGCACTGACAGTGCTGGCTGTGTGGGGGAGCACTGACAGCGCCGGCTGTGTGGGGGGACCACTCTCAGTGCTGGCTGTGGGTGGAGAACTGGCAGTGCTGGCTGTGTGGTGGGAGCACTAACAATGCTGGCTGTGGGGGGGCACTGACAGTGCTGGCTGTGTGGGGGAGCACTGACACTGCTGGCTGTGTGGGGGAGCACTGACAGTGCTGGCTGTGTAGGGGAGCACAGACAGTGCTGGCTGTGTGGGGAGCACTGACAGTGCTGGCTGTGTGGTGGGAGCACTGACAGTGCTGGCTGTGTGGTGGGAGCACTGACAGGTCTGGCTGTGTGGTGGGAGCACTGACAGTGCTGGCTGTGTGGGGGAGCACTGACAGTGCTGGCTGTGTGGGGGGAGCACTGACAGTGCTGGCTGTGTGGTGGGAGCACTGACAGGTCTGGCTGTGTGGTGGGAGCACTGACAGTGCTAGCTGTGTGGGGGGAGCACTGACAGTGCTGGCTGTGTGGTGGGAGCACTGACAGTGCTGTCTGTGTGGGGAGCACTGTCAGTGCTGGCTGTGTGGTGGGAGCACTGACGGTGCTGGCTGTGTGTGTGGGAGCACTGACAGTGCTGGCTGTGTGGGGGAGCACTGACAGTGCTGGCTGTGTGGGGGGAGGATGACAGTGCTGGATGTGTGGGGGAGCACTGACAGTGCTGGCTGTGTGGGGTAGGAGCACTGACAGTGCTGGCTGTGTGGGGGGAGCACTGACAGTGCTGGCTGTGTGGGGGGTGCACTGACAGTGCTGGCTGTGTGGTGGGAGCACTGACAGTGCTGGCTGTATGTGTGGGAGCACTGACAGTGCCGTCTGTATGGTGGGAGCACTGACAGTGCTGGCTGTGTGCTGGGAGCCCTAACAGTGCTGGCTGTGTGGGGAGAGCATTGACAGTGCTGGCTGAGTGGGAGGAGCACTGACAGTGCTGGCTGTGTGGTGGGAGCACTGGCAGTGCTGGAAGTGTGGTGGGAGCACTGACAGTGCTGGCTATGTAGTGGGAGCACGGACAGTGCTGGCTCTGTGGGGGAGCACTGAAAGTGCTGGCTGTGTGGTGGGAGCACTGACAGTGCTGGCTGTGTGGGGGGAGCACTGAGAGTGCTGGCTGTGGGGGGGAGCACTGACAGGGCTGGCTGTGTGGGGGGATCACTGAGAGTGCTGGCTGTGTGGGGGAGCACTGACAGTGCTTGCTGTGTGGGGGAGCACTGACAGTTCTGTCTGTGTGGGGGGAGCACTGACAGTGCTGGCTGTGTGGGGGAGCACTGACAGTGCTGGCTGTGTGGTGGGAGCAACGACAGTGCTGGCTGTGTGATGGGAGCACTGAAAGTGCTCGCTGTGTGGGGAAGCACTGACAGTGCTGGCTGTGTGGTGGGAGCACTGACAGTGCTGGCTGTGTGGGCGGAGCACTGACAGTGCTGGCTGTATGGGGGGAGCACTGACAGTGCTGGCTGTGTGGGGGGAGCACTGACAGTGCTGGCTGTGTGGGGGAGCACTGACAGTTCTGGCTGTGTGGTGGGAGCACTGACAGTGCTGGTTGTGTGGTGGGAGCACTGACAGTGCTGGCTGTGTGGGGGAGTACTGACACTGCTAGCTCTGTGGGAGGGCACTGGCAGTGCTGGCTGTGTGGGTCGCACTCTCAGTGCTGGCTGTGTGGGGGAGCACTGACAGTGCTGGCAGTGTGGGGGAGCACTGACAGTGCTGGCTGTGTGGGGAGAACTGCCAGTGCTGGCTGTGTGGTGGGAGCACTGACAGTGCTGGCAGTGTGGGGTGAGCACTGACAGTGCTGGCTCTGTGGGGGAGCACTGACAGTGCTGGCTGTGTCGTGGGAGCACTGAGAGTGCTGGCTGTGAGGGTGGAGAACTGACAGTGCTGGCTGTGTGGTGGGAGCGCTGGCAGTGCTGGCTGTGTGGGTGGAGCACTGACAGTGCTGGCTGTGTGGGGAGCACTGACAGTGCTGGCTGTGTGGGGGGAGCACTGACAGTGCTGGATTTGTGGGGGAGCACTGGCAGTGCTGGCTGTATGGGGAGCACTGACAGTGCTGGCTGTGTGGTGGGAGCACTGACAGTGCTGGCTGTGTGGTGGAGCACTTACAGTGCTGGCTGTGTGGTGGGAGCACTGGCAGTGCTGGCTGTGTGGTGGGAGCACTGACAGTGCTGGCTGTGCGGGGAGCACTGACAGTGCTGGCTATGTGGGGGGAGCACTGACAGTGCTGGCTGTGTGGGGGAGAACTGACAGTGCTGGCTGTGTGGTGGGAGCACTGACAGTGCTGGCTGCGTGGGGGGGCAATGACACTGCTGGCTGTGTGGGGGAGCACTGACAGTGCTGGCTGTGTGGGGGAGCACAGACAGTGCTGGCTGTGTGGGGGAGCACTGACAGTGCTGGCTGTGTGGTGGGAGCACTGACAGTGCTGGCTGTGTGGTGGGAGCACTGACAGTGCTGGCTGTGTGGTGGGAGCGCTGGCAGTGCTGGCTGTGTGGGTGGATCACTGACAGTGCTGGCTGTGTGGGGAGCACTGACAGTGCTGGCTGTGTGGGGGGAGCACTGACAGTGCTGGATTTGTGGGGGAGCACTGGCAGTGCTGGCTGTATGGGGAGCACTGACAGTGCTGGCTGTGTGGTGGGAGCACTGACAGTGCTGGCTGTGTGGTGGAGCACTTACAGTGCTGGCTGTGTGGTGGGAGCACTGGCAGTGCTGGCTGTATGGTGGGAGCACTGACAGTGCTGGCTGTGCGGGGAGCACTGACAGTGCTGGCTATGTGGGGGGAGCACTGACAGTGCTGGCTGTGTGGGGGAGAACTGACAGTGCTGGCTGTGTGGTGGGAGCACTGGCAGTGCTGGCTGCGTGGGGGGGCAATGACACTGCTGGCTGTGTGGGGGAGCACTGACAGTGCTGGCTGTGTGGGGGAGCACAGACAGTGCTGGCTGTGTGGGGGAGCACTGACAGTGCTGGCTGTGTGGTGGGAGCACTGACAGTGCTGGCTGTGTGGTGGGAGCACTGACAGGTCTGGCTGTGTGGTGGGAGCACTGACAGTGCTGGCTGTGTGGGGGGAGCACTGACAGTGCTGGCTGTGTGGGGGGAGCACTGACAGTGCTGGCTGTGTGGTGGGAGCACTGACAATGCTGGTTGTGGGGGAGCACTGACAGTGCTGGCTGTGTGGGGTGGGGGCACTGACAGTGCTGGCTGTGTGGGGGAGCACTGACACTGCTGGCTGTTTGGGGGAGCACTGACAGTGCTGGCTGTGTGGGGGAGCACAGACAGTGCTGGCTGTGTGGGGGAGCACTGACAGTGCTGGCTGTGTGGTGGGAGCACAGACAGTGCTGGCTGTGTGGTGGGAGCACTGACAGGTCTGGCTGTGTGGTGGGAGCACTGACAGTGCTGGCTGCGTGGGGAGCACTGACAGTGCTGGCTGTGTGGGGGGGAGCACTGACAGTGCTGGCAGTGTGGGGGAGCACTGACAGTGCTGGCTGTGTGGGGGAGCACTGACAGTTCTGGCTGTGTGGTGGGAGCACTGACAGTGCTGGCTGTGTGGGGGTACACTGACAGTGCTGGCTGTGTGGTGGGAGCACTGACAGTGCTGGTTGTGTGGTGGGAGCACAGACAGTGCTGGCTGTGTGGGGTGAGCACTGACAGTGCTGGCTCTGTGGGGGAGCACTGACAGTGCTGGCTGTGTCGTGGGAGCACTGAGAGTGCTGGCTGTGAGGGTGGAGAACTGACAGTGCTGGCTGTGTGGTGGGAGCGCTGGCAGTGCTGGCTGTGTGGGTGGAGCACTGACAGTGCTGGCTGTGTGGGGAGCACTGACAGTGCTGGCTGTGTGGGGGGAGCACTGACAGTGCTGGATTTGTGGGGGAGCACTGGCAGTGCTGGCTGTATGGGGAGCACTGACAGTGCTGGCTGTGTGGTGGGAGCACTGACAGTGCTGGCTGTGTGGTGGAGCACTTACAGTGCTGGCTGTGTGGTGGGAGCACTGGCAGTGCTGGCTGTGTGGTGGGAGCACTGACAGTGCTGGCTGTGCGGGGAGCACTGACAGTGCTGGCTATGTGGGGGGAGCACTGACAGTGCTGGCTGTGTGGGGGAGAACTGACAGTGCTGGCTGTGTGGTGGGAGCACTGACAGTGCTGGCTGCGTGGGGGGGCAATGACACTGCTGGCTGTGTGGGGGAGCACTGACAGTGCTGGCTGTGTGGGGGAGCACAGACAGTGCTGGCTGTGTGGTGGGAGCACTGACAGTGCTGGCTGTGTGGTGGGAGCACTGACAGGTCTGGCTGTGTGGTGGGAGCACTGACAGTGCTGGCTGTGTGGGGGGAGCACTGACAGTGCTGGCTGTGTGGGGGGAGCACTGACAGTGCTGGCTGTGTGGTGGGAGCACTGACAATGCTGGCTGTGGGGGAGCACTGACAGTGCTGGCTGTGTGGGGTGGGGGCACTGACAGTGCTGGCTGTGTGGGGGAGCACTGACACTGCTGGCTGTGTGGGGGAGCACTGACAGTGCTGGCTGTGTGGGGGAGCACAGACAGTGCTGGCTGTGTGGGGGAGCACTGACAGTGCTGGCTGTGTGGTGGGAGCACAGACAGTGCTGGCTGTGTGGTGGGAGCACTGACAGGTCTGGCTGTGTGGTGGGAGCACTGACAGTGCTGGCTGTGTGGGGGAGCACTGACAGTGCTGGCTGTGTGGGGGAGCACTGACAGTGCTGGCTGTGTGGTGGGAGCACAGACAGTGCTGGCTGTGTGGTGGGAGCACTGACAGGTCTGGCTGTGTGGTGGGAGCACTGACAGTGCTGGCTGTGTGGGGGAGCACTGACAGTGCTGGCTGTGTGGGGGGAGCACTGACAGTGCTGGCTGTGTGGTGGGAGCACTGACAGGTCTGGCTGTGTGGTGGGAGCACTGACAGTGCTGGCTGTGTGGGGGGAGCGCTGTCAGTGCTGGCTGTGTGGTGGGAGCACTGACGGTGCTGGCTGTGTGTGTGGGAGCACTGACAGTGCTGGCTGTGTGGGGGAGCACTGACAGTGCTGGCTGTGTGGGGGGAGGATGACAGTGCTGGCTGTGTGGGGTAGGAGCACTGACAGTGCTGGCTGTGTGGGGGAGCACTGACAGTGCTGGCTGTGTGGGGGGTGCACTGACAGTACTGGCTGTGTGGGGGGAGCACTGATAGTGCTGGCTGTGTGGTGGGAGCACTGACAGTGCTGGCTGTGTGGGGAGAGCACTGACAGTGCGGGTTGTGTGGTGGGAGCACTGACAGTGCTGGCTGTATGTGTGGGAGCACTGACAGTGCCGTCTGTATGGAGGGAGCACTGACAGTGCTGGCTGTGTGCTGGGAGCACTAACAGTGCTGGCTGTGTGGGGAGAGCACTGACAGTGCTGGCTGTGTGGGAGGAGCACTGACAGTGCTGGCTGTGTGGTGGGAGCACTGGCAGTGCTGGCTGTGTGGCGGGAGCACTGACAGTGCTGGCTATGTAGTGGGAGCACGGACAGTGCTGGCTCTGTGGGGGAGCACTGAAAGTGCTGGCTGTGTGGTGGGAGCACTGACAGTGCTGTCTGTGAGGGTGGAGCACTGACGGTGCTGGCTGTGTGGGGGAGCACTGACAGTGCTGGCTGTGTGGGGTGAGCACTGACAGTGCTGGCTGTGGGGGGGAGCACTGACAGGGCTGGCTGTGTGGGGGGATCACTGAGAGTGCTGGCTGTGTGGGGGAGCACTGACAGTGCTTGCTGTGTGGGGGAGCACTGACAGTTCTGGCTGTGTGGGGGGAGCACTGACAATGCTGGCTGTGTGGTGGAGCACTGACAGTGCTGGCTGTGTGGTGGGAGCACTGACAGTGCTGGCTGTGTGATGGGAGCACTGACAGTGCTCGCTGTGTGGGGAAGCACTGACAGTGCTGGCTGTGTGGTGGCAGCACTGACAGTGCTGCCTGTGTGGGCGGAGCACTGACAGTGCTGGCTGTATGGGGGGGAGCACTGACAGTGCTGGCTGTGTGGGGGGAGCACAGACAGTGCTGGCTGTGTGGGGGAGCACTGACAGTTCTGGCTGTGTGGTGGGAGCACTAACAGTGCTGGCTGTGTGGGGGTACACTGACAGTGCTGGATGTGTGGTGGGAGCACTGACAGTGCTGGTTGTGTGGTGGGAGCACTGACAGTGCTGGCTGTGTAGGGGAGCACTGACACTGCTAGCTCTGTGGGAGGGCACTGACAGTGCTGGCTGTGTGGGTCGCACTCTCAGTGCTGGCTGTGTGGCGGAGCACTGACAGTGCTGGCTGTGTGGTGGGAGCACTGACAGTGCTGGCAGTGTGGGGGGAGCACTGATAGTGCTGGCTGTGGGGGGAGAACTGCCAGTGCTGGCTGTGTGGGGGGATCACTGAGAGTGCTGGCTGTGTGGGGGAGCACAGACAGTGCTGGCTGTGTGGGGTGAGCACTGACAGTGCTGGCTCTGTGGGGGAGCACTGACAGTGCTGGCTGTGTGGTGGGAGCACTGAGAGTGCTGGCTTTGAGGGTGGAGCACTGACAGTGCTGGCTGTGTGGTGGGAGCACTGGCAGTGCTGGCTGTGTGGGTGGAGCACTGACAGTGCTGGCTGTGTGGGGAGCACTGACAGTGCTGGCTGTGTGGGGGGAGCACTGACAGTGCTGGATTTGTGGGGGAGCACTGGCAGTGCTGGCTGTATGGGGAGCACTGACAGTGCTGGCTGTGTTGTGGGAGCACTGACAGTGCTGGCTGTGTGGTGGAGCACTTACAGTGCTGGCTGTGTGGTGGGAGCACTGGCAGTGCTGGCTGTGTGGTGGGAGCACTGACAGTGCTGGCTGTGCGGGGAGCACTGACAGTGCTGGCTATGTGGGGGGAGCACTGACAGTGCTGGCTGTGTGGGGGAGAACTGACAGTGCTGGCTGTGTGGTGGGAGCACTGACAGTGCTGGCTGCGTGGGGGGCACTGACACTGCTGGCTGTGTGGGGGAGCACTGACAGTGCTGGCTGTGTGGGGGAGCACAGACAGTGCTGGCTGTGTGCGGGAGCACTGACAGTGCTGGCTGTGTGGTGGGAGCACTGACAGTGCTGGCTGTGTGGTGGGAGCACTGACAGGTCTGGCTGTGTGGTGGGAGCACTGACAGTGCTGGCTGTGTGGGGGGAGCACTGACAGTGCTGGCTGTGTGGGGGGAGCACTGACAGTGCTGGCTGTGTGGTGGGAGCACTGACAGGTCTGGCTGTGTGGTGGGAGCACTGACAGTGCTGGCTGTGTGGGGGAGCACTGACAGTGCTGGCTGTGTGGTGGGAGCACTGACAGTGCTGTCTGTGTGGGGAGCACTGTCAGTGCTGGCTGTGTGGTGGGAGCACTGACGGTGCTGGCTGTGTGTGTGGGAGCACTGACAGTGCTGGCTGTGTGGGGGGAGGATGACAGTGCTGGCTGTGTGGGGTAGGAGCACTGACAGTGCTGGCTGTGTGGGGGAGCACTGACAGTGCTGGCTGTGTGGGGGGTGCACTGACAGTGCTGGCTGTGTGGGGGGAGCACTGATAGTGCTGGCTGTGTGGTGGGAGCACTGACAGTGCTGGCTGTGTGGGGAGAGCACTGACAGTGCTGGCTGTGTGGTGGGAGCACTGACAGTGATGGCTGTATGTGTGGGAGCACTGACAGTGCCGTCTGTATGGTGGGAGCACTGACAGTGCTGGCTGTGTGCTGGGAGCACTAACAGTGCTGGCTGTGTGGGGAGAGCACTGACAGCTCTGGCTGTGTGGGAGGAGCACTGACAGTGCTGGCTGTGTGGTGGGAGCACTGGCAGTGCTGGCTGTGTGGTGGGAGCACTGACAGTACTGGCTATGTAGTGGGAGCACGGACAGTGGTGGCTGTGTGGGGGAGCACTGAAAGTGCTGGCTGTGTGTTGGGAGCACTGACAGTGCTGTCTGTGAGGGTGGAGCACTGACAGTGCTGTCTGTGTGGGGGAGCACTGACAGTGCTAGCTCTGTGGGTGGAGAACTGGCAGTGCTGGCTGTGGGGGAGCACTGATAGTGCTGGCTGTGTGGTGTGGGGGCACTGACAGTGCTGGCTGTGTGGTGGGAGTACTGACAGTGCTGGCTGTGTGGTGGGAGCACTGGCAGTGCTGGCTGTGTGGGGGAGCACTGACAGTGCTGGCTGTGTGGTGTTAGCACTGACAGTGCTGGCTGTATTGGGTGGAAGCACTGACAGCGCTGGCTGTGTAGGGGAGCACTAACAGTGCTGGCTGTGTGGGGGGCACTGACAGTGCTGGCTGTGTGGGGGGAGCACTGACAGTGCTGGTTGTGTGGGGGGAGCACTGACAGTGCTCGCTGTGTGGTGGGAGCACTGATAGTGCTGGCTGTGTGGTGGGAGCACTGAAAGTGCTGGCTGTGTGGGAGAGCACTGACAGTGTTGGCTGTGAGGGTGGAGCACTGACAGTGCTGGCTGTGTGGGGTGAGAGCACTGACAGTGCTGGCTGTGTGCGGGAGCACTGACAGTGCTGGCTGTGTGGTGGGAGCACTGACAGTGCTGGCTGTGTGGGGGGAGCACTGACAGTGCTGGCTGTGTGGTGGGAGCACTGACAGGTCTGGCTGTGTGGTGGGAGCACTGACAGTGCTGGCTGTGTGGGGGGAGCACTGACAGTGCTGGCTGTGTGGTGGGAGCACTGACAGTGCTGTCTGTGTGGGGAGCACTGTCAGTGCTGGCTGTGTGGTGGGAGCACTGACGGTGCTGGCTGTGTGTGTGGGAGCACTGACAGTGCTGGCTGTGTGGTGGGAGCACTGACAGGTCTGGCTGTGTGGTGGGAGCACTGACAGTGCTGGCTGTGTGGGGGGAGGATGACAGTGCTGGCTGTGTGGGGTAGGAGCACTGACAGTGCTGGCTGTGTGGGGGAGCACTGACAGTGCTGGCTGTGTGGGGGGTGCACTGACAGTGCTGGCTGTGTGGGGGGAGCACTGATAGTGCTGGCTGTGTGGTGGGAGCTATGACAGTGCTGGCTGTGTGGGGGGCACTGACAGTGCTGGCTGTGTGGTGGGTGCACTGACAGTGATGGCTGTATGTGTGGGAGCACTGACAGTGCCGTCTGTATGGTGGGAGCACTGACAGTGCTGGCTGTGTGCTGGTAGCACTAACAGTGCTGGCTGTGTGGGGGAGCACTGACAGTGCTGGCTGTGTGGTGTTAGCACTGACAGTGCTGGCTGTGTTGGGTGGAAGCACTGACAGTGCTGGCTGTGTAGGGGAGCACTGACAGTGCTGGCTGTGTGGGGGGCACTGACAGTGCTGGCTGTGTGGGGTGAGAGCACTGACAGTGCTGGCTGTGTGAGGGGAGCACTGACAGTGTTGGCTCTGTGGGGTGGGAGCACTGACAGTGCTGGCTCTGTGGTGGGAGCACTTGCATTGCTGGCTGTGTGGTGGGAGCACTGACAGTGCTGGCTGTGTGGTGGGAGCACTGACAGTGCTGGCTGCGTGGGGGGAGCACTGACAGTGCTGGCTGTGTGGTGGGAGTACTGACAGTGCTGGCTGTGTGGTGGGAGCACTTGCATTGCTGGCTGTGTGGTGGGAGCACTGACAGTACTGGGTGTGTGGGGGGAGCACTGACAGTGCTGGCTGTGTGGTGAGGGAGCACTGGCAGTGCTGGCTGTGTGGGGGAAGCACTGACAGTGCTGGCTGTGTGGGGGAGCACTGACAGTGCTGGCTGTGTGGGGAGCACTGACAGTGCTGGCTGTGTGGGCAGCACTGACAGTTCTGGATGTGTGGTGGGAGCACTGACAGTGCTGGCTGTGTGGGCAGCACTGACAGTTCTGGATGTGTGGTGGGAGCACTGACAGTGCTGGCTGTGTGGTGGGAGCACTGACAGTGCTGGCTGTGTGATGGGATCACTGACAGTGCTGGCTGTGAGGGTGGAGCGCTGACAGTGCTGGCTCTGTGGGGGAGCACAGACAGTGCTGGCTGTGTGGGGAGCACAGACAGTGCTGGCTGTGTGTGGGGAGCACTGACAGTGCTGGCTGTGTGGGGGAGCACTAACAGTGCTGGCAGTGTGGTGGGAGAACTGGCAGTGCTGGCTGTGCGGTGGGAGCACTGACAGTGCTGGCTGTGTGGGGGAGCACTAACAGTGCTAGCTGTGTGGGGGAGCACTAACAGTGCTGGCTGTGTGGTGGGAGCACTGAAATTGCTGGCTGTGTGGGGGGAGCAGTGACAGTGCTGGCTGGGTGGTGGGAGCACTGACAGTGCTGGCTGTGTGGGGGAGCACTGACAGTGCTGGCTGTGTGGGGGGAGCACTGACAGTGCTGGCTGTGAGGGTGGAGCACTGACAGTGCTGGCTCTGTGCGGGAGCACAGACAGTGCTGGCTGTGTGGGGAGCACTGACAGTGCTGGCTGTGTGTGGGGAGCACTGACAGTGCTGGCTGTGTGGTGGGAGCACTGACAGTGCTGGCTGTGTGCGGTAGGAGCATTGACGGTGCTGGCTGTGTGGTGGGAGCACTGACAGTGCTGGCTGTGTGGGAGAGCACTGGCAGTGCTGGCTGTGTGGGGAGCACTGACAGTGCTGGCTGTGTGGGGGGTGCACTGACAGTGCTGGCTGTGTGGGGGGAGCACTGACAGTGCTGGCTGTGTGGGGAGCACTGACAGTGCTGGCTGTGTGGGGGAGCACTGGCAGTGCTGGGTGTGTGGGGGGAGCACTGACAGTGCTGGCTGTGTGGGGAGCACTGACAGTGCTGGCTGTGTGGGGGAGCATTGACAGTGCTGGCTGTGTGGGGGAGCACTGACAGTGCTGGCTGTGTGGGGAGGACTGACAGTGCTGGCTGTGTGGGGGGTGCACTGACAGTGTTGGCTGTGTGGGGGGAGCACTGACAATGCTGGCTGTGTGGGGGGAGCACTGACAGTGCTGGCTTGAGGGTGGAACACTGACAGTGCTGGCTCTGTGGGGGAGCACAGACATTGCTGGCTGTGTGGGGAGCACTGACAGTGCTGGCTGTGTCTGGGGAGCACTGACAGTGCTGGCTGTGTGGTGGGAGCACTGACAGTGTTGGCTGTGTGCGGTAGGAGCACTGACGGTGCTGGCTGTGTGGTGGCAGCACTGGCAGTGCTGGCTGTGTGGGAAGCACTGACAGTTCTGGCTGTGTGGCGGGAGTACTGACAGTGCTGGCTGTGTGGTGGGAGCACGGACAGTGCTGGCTCTGTGGGGGAGCACTGAAAGTGCTGGCTGTGTGTTGGGAGCACTGACAGTGCTGTCTGTGAGGGTGGAGCACTGACGGTGCTGGCTGTGTGGGGAGAGCACTGACAGTGCTGGCTGTGTGGTGGGAGCACTGACAGTGCCGTCTGTATGGTGGGAGCACTGACAGTGCTGGCTGTGTGCTGTGAGCACTAACAGTGCTGGCTGTGTGGGGAGAGCACTGACAGTGCTGCTGTGTGGGAGGAGCACTGACAGTGCTGGCTGTGTGGTGGGAGCACTGGCAGTGCTGGCTGTGTGGTGGGAGCACTGACAGTACTGGCTATGTAGTGGGAGCACGGACAGTGCTGGCTCTGTGGGGGAGCACTGAAAGTGCTGGCTGTGTGTTGGGAGCACTAACAGTGCTGTCTGTTAGGGTGGAGCACTGACAGTGCTGTCTGTGTGGGGGAGCACTGACAGTGCTAGCTCTGTGGGTGGAGAACTGGCAGTGCTGGCTGTGTGGGAGCACTGATAGTGCTGGCTGTGTGGTGTGGGGGCACTGACAGTGCTGGCTGTGTGGTGGGAGCACTGGCAGTGCTGGCTGTGTGGGGGAGCACTGACCGTGCTGGCTGTGTGGTGGTAGCACTGACAGTGCTGGCTGTGTTGGGTGGAAGCACTGACAGTGCTGGCTGTGTAGGGGAGCACTGACAGTGCTGGCTGTGTGCGGGGCACTGACAGTGCTGGCTGTGTGGGGGGAGCACTGACAGTGCTGGTTGTGTGGGGGGAGCACTGACAGTGCTCGCTGTGTGGTGGGAGCACTGATAGTGCTGGCTGTGTGTGGAAGCACTGAAAGTGCTGGCTGTGTGGGAGAGCACTGACAGTGTTGGCTGTGTGGGGGGAGCACTGACAGTGCTGGCTGTGTGGGGTGAGAGCACTGACAGTGCTGGCTGTGTGAGGGGAGCACTGACAGTGTTGGTTCTGTGGGGTGGGAGCACTGACAGTGCTGGCTCTGTGGTGGGAGCACTTGCATTGCTGGCTGTGTGGTGGGAGCACTGACAGTGCTGGCTGTGTGGTGGGAGCACTGACAGTGCTGGCTGCGTGGGGGGAGCACTGACAGTGCTGGCTGTGTGGCGGGAGTACTGACAGTGCTGGCTGTGTGGTGGGAGCACTTGCATTGCTGGCTGTGTGGTGGGAGCACTGACAGTGCTGGCTCTGTGGTGGGAGTACTGACAGTGCTGGCTGTGTGGTGGGAGCACTGGCAGTGCTGGCTGTGTGGGGGAGCACTGACAGTGCTGGCTGTGTTGTGTTAGCACTGACAGTGCTGGCTGTGTGGGGGGGAGCACTGACAGTGCTGGCTGTGTGGGGGAGCACTGACAGTGCTGGTTGTGTGGGGGGAGCACTGACAGTGCTCGCTGTGTGGTGGGAGCACTGATAGTGCTGGCTGTGTGGTGGGAGCACTGAAAGTGCTGGCTGTGTGGGAGAGCACTGACAGTGTTGGCTGTGAGGGTGGAGCACTGACAGTGCTGGCTGTGTGGGGTGAGAGCACTGACAGTGCTGGCTGTGTGAGGGGAGCACTGACAGTGTTGGCTCTGTGGGGTGGGAGCACTGACAGTGCTGGCTCTGTGGTGGGAGCACTTGCATTGCTGGCGGTGTGGTGGGAGCACTGACAGTGCTGGCTTTGTGGTGGGAGCACTGACAGTGCTGGCTGCGTGGGGGGAGCACTGACAGTGCTGGCTGCGTGGGGGGAGTACTGACAGTGCTGGCTGTGTGGTGGGAGCACTTGCATTGCTGGCTGTGTGGTGGGTGCACTGACAGTACTGGGTGTGTGGGGGGAGCACTGACAGTGCTGGCTGTGTGGTGAGGGAGCACTGGCAGTGCTGGCTGTGTGGGGGAAGCACTGACAGTGCTGGCTGTGTGGGGAGCACTGACAGTGCTGGCTGTGTGGGGGAGCACTGACAGTGCTGGCTGTGTGGGCAGCACTGACAGTTCTGGATGTGTGGTGGGAGCACTGACAGTGCTGGCTGTGTGGTGGGAGCACTGACAGTGCTGGCTGTGTGGTGGGAGCACTGACAGTGCTGGCTGTGAGGGTGGAGCGCTGACAGTGCTGGCTCTGTGGGGGAGCACAGACAGTGCTGGCTGTGTGGGGAGCACAGACAGTGCTGGCTGTGTGTGGGGAGCACTGACAGTGCTGGCTGTGTGGGGGAGCACTAACAGTGCTGGCAGTGTGGTGGGAGCACTGGCAGTGCTGGCTGTGTGGTGGGAGTACTGACAGTGCTGGCTGTGTGGTGGGAGCACTTGCATTGCTGGCTGTGTGGTGGGTGCACTGACAGTACTGGGTGTGTGGGGGGAGCACTGACAGTGCTGGCTGTGTGGTGAGGGAGCACTGGCAGTGCTGGCTGTGTGGGGGAAGCACTGACAGTGCTGGCTGTGTGGGGAGCACTGACAGTGCTGGCTGTGTGGGGGAGCACTGACAGTGCTGGCTGTGTGGGCAGCACTGACAGTTCTGGATGTGTGGTGGGAGCACTGACAGTGCTGGCTGTGTGGTGGGAGCACTGACAGTGCTGGCTGTGTGGTGGGAGCACTGACAGTGCTGGCTGTGAGGGTGGAGCGCTGACAGTGCTGGCTCTGTGGGGGAGCACAGACAGTGCTGGCTGTGTGGGGAGCACAGACAGTGCTGGCTGTGTGTGGGGAGCACTGACAGTGCTGGCTGTGTGGGGGAGCACTAACAGTGCTGGCAGTGTGGTGGGAGCACTGGCAGTGCTGGCTGTGCGGTGGGAGCACTGACAGTGCTGGCTGTGTGGGGGAGCACTAACAGTGCTAGCTGTGTGGGGGAGCACTAACAGTGCTGGCTGTGTGGTGGGAGCACTGAAATTGCTAGCTGTGTGGTGGGAGCAGTGACAGTTCTGGCTGTGTGGTGGGAGCACTGACAGTGCTGGCTGTGTGGTGGGAGCACTGACAGTGCTGGCTGGGTGGTGGGAGCACTGACAGTGCTGGTTGTGTGGGGGAGCACTGACAGTGCTGGCTGTGTGGGGGGAGCACTGACAGTGCTGGCTGTGAGGGTGGAGCACTGACAGTGCTGGCTCTGTGGGGGAGCACAGACAGTGCTGGCTGTGTGGGGAGCACTGACAGTGCTGGCTGTGTGTGGGGAGCACTGAGAGTGCTGGCTGTGTGGTGGGAGCACTGACAGTGCTGGCTGTGTGCGGTAGGAGCACTGACGGTGCTGGCTGTGTGGTGGGAGCACTGACAGTGCTGGCTGTGTGGGAGAGCACTGGCAGTGCTGGCTGTGTGGGGAGCACTGACAGTGCTGGCTGTGTGGGGGGTGCACTGACAGTGCTGGCTGTGTGGGGGGTGCACTGACAGTGCTGGCTGTGTGGGGAGCACTGACAGTGCTGGCTGTGTGGGGGAGCACTGGCAGTGCTGGGTGTGTGGGGGGAGCACTGACAGTGCTGGCTGTGTGGGGAGCACTGACAGTGCTGGCTGTGTGGGGGAGCATTGACAGTGCTGGCTGTGTGGGGGAGCACTGACAGTGCTGGCTGTGTGGGGAGGACTGACAGTGCTGGCTGTGTGGGGGGTGCACTGACAGTGTTGGCTGTGTGGAGGGAGCACTGACAGTGCTGGCTGTGTGGGGGGAGCACTGACAGTGCTGGCTGTGTGGGGGGTGCACTGACAGTGCTGGCTGTGTGGGGGGAGCACTGATAGTGCTGGCTGTGTGGTTGGAGCACTGACAGTGCTGGCTGTGTGGGGAGAGCACTGACAGTGCTGGCTGTGCGGTGGGAGCACTAACAATGCTGGCTGTGTGGGGGAGCACTGACAGTGCTGGCTGTGTGGGGGGAACACTGACAGTGCTGGCTGTGAGGGTGGAGCACTGACAGTGCTGGCTGTGTGGTGGGAGCACTGGCAGTGCTGGCTGTGTGGCGGGAGCACTGACAGTGCTGGCTATGTAGTGGGAGCACGGACAGTGCTGGCTCTGTGGGGGAGCACTGACAGTGCTGGCTGTGTGGTGGGAGCACTAACAGTGCTGTCTGTGAGGGTGGAGCACTGACGGTGCTGGCTGTGTGGGGGAGCACTGACAGTGCTGGCTGTGTGGGGTGAGCACTGACAGTGCTGGCTGTGTGGGGGGATCACTGAGAGTGCTGGCTGTGTGGGGGAGCACTGACAGTGCTTGCTGTGTGGGTGAGCACTGACAGTTCTGGCTGTGTGGGGGGAGCACTGACAATGCTGGCTGTGTGGTGGAGCACTGACAGTGCTGGCTGTGTGGTGGGAGCACTGACAGTGCTGGCTGTGTGATGGGAGCACTGACAGTGCTCGCTGTGTGGGGAAGCACTGACAGTGCTGGCTGTGTGGTGGCAGCACTGACAGTGCTGCCTGTGTGGGCGGAGCACTGACAGTGCTGGCTGTATGGGGGGGAGCACTGACAGTGCTGGCTGTGTGGGGGGAGCACAGACAGTGCTGGCTGTGTGGGGGAGCACTGACAGTTCTGGCTGTGTGGTGGGAGCACTAACAGTGCTGGCTGTGTGGCGGTACACTGACAGTGCTGGCTGTGTGGTGGGAGCACTGACAGTGCTGGTTGTGTGGTGGGAGCACTGACAGTGCTGGCTGTGTAGGGGAGCACTGACACTGCTAGCTCTGTGGGAGGGCACTGACAGTGCTGGCTGTGTGGGTCGCACTCTCAGTGCTGGCTGTGTGGCGGAGCACTGACAGTGCTGGCTGTGTGGTGGGAGCACTGACAGTGCTGGCAGTGTGGGGGGAGCACTGATAGTGCTGGCTGTGGGGGGAGAACTGCCAGTGCTGGCTGTGTGGGGGGATCACTGAGAGTGCTGGCTGTGTGGGGGAGCACAGACAGTGCTGGCTGTGTGGGGTGAGCACTGACAGTGCTGGCTCTGTGGGGGAGCACTGACAGTGCTGGCTGTGTGGTGGGAGCACTGAGAGTGCTGGCTTTGAGGGTGGAGCACTGACAGTGCTGGCTGTGTGGTGGGAGCACTGGCAGTGCTGGCTGTGTGGGTGGAGCACTGACAGTGCTGGCTGTGTGGGGAGCACTGACAGTGCTGGCTGTGTGGGGGGAGCACTGACAGTGCTGGATTTGTGGGGGAGCACTGGCAGTGCTGGCTGTATGGGGAGCACTGACAGTGCTGGCTGTGTGGTGGGAGCACTGACAGTGCTGGCTGTGTGGTGGAGCACTTACAGTGCTGGCTGTGTGGTGGGAGCACTGGCAGTGCTGGCTGTGTGGTGGGAGCACTGACAGTGCTGGCTGTGCGGGGAGCACTGACAGTGCTGGCTATGTGGGGGGAGCACTGACAGTGCTGGCTGTGTGGGGGAGAACTGACAGTGCTGGCTGTGTGGTGGGAGCACTGACAGTGCTGGCTGCGTGGGGGGCACTGACACTGCTGGCTGTGTGGGGGAGCACTGACAGTGCTGGCTGTGTGGGGGAGCACAGAGAGTGCTGGCTGTGTGCGGGAGCACTGACAGTGCTGGCTGTGTGGTGGGAGCACTGACAGTGCTGGCTGTGTGGTGGGAGCACTGACAGGTCTGGCTGTGTGGTGGGAGCACTGACAGTGCTGGCTGTGTGGGGGGAGCACTGACAGTGCTGGCTGTGTGGGGGGAGCACTGACAGTGCTGGCTGTGTGGTGGGAGCACTGACAGGTCTGGCTGTGTGGTGGGAGCACTGACAGTGCTGGCTGTGTGGGGGAGCACTGACAGTGCTGGCTGTGTGGTGGGAGCACTGACAGTGCTGTCTGTGTGGGGAGCACTGTCAGTGCTGGCTGTGTGGTGGGAGCACTGACGGTGCTGGCTGTGTGTGTGGGAGCACTGACAGTGCTGGCTGTGTGGGGGGAGGATGACAGTGCTGGCTGTGTGGGGTAGGAGCACTGACAGTGCTGGCTGTGTGGGGGAGCACTGACAGTGCTGGCTGTGTGGGGGGTGCACTGACAGTGCTGGCTGTGTGGGGGGAGCACTGATAGTGCTGGCTGTGTGGTGGGAGCACTGACAGTGCTGGCTGTGTGGGGAGAGCACTGACAGTGCTGGCTGTGTGGTGGGAGCACTGACAGTGATGGCTGTATGTGTGGGAGCACTGACAGTGCCGTCTGTATGGTGGGAGCACTGACAGTGCTGGCTGTGTGCTGGGAGCACTAACAGTGCTGGCTGTGTGGGGAGAGCACTGACAGTGCTGGCTGTGTGGGAGGAGCACTGACAGTGCTGGCTGTGTGGTGGGAGCACTGGCAGTGCTGGCTGTGTGGTGGGAGCACTGACAGTACTGGCTATGTAGTGGGAGCACGGACAGTGGTGGCTGTGTGGGGGAGCACTGAAAGTGCTGGCTTTGTGTTGGGAGCACTGACAGTGCTGTCTGTGAGGGTGGAGCACTGACAGTGCTGTCTGTGTGGGGGAGCACTGACAGTGCTAGCTCTGTGGGTGGAGAACTGGCAGTGCTGGCTGTGGGGGAGCACTGATAGTGCTGGCTGTGTGGTGTGGGGGCACTGACAGTGCTGGCTGTGTGGTGGGAGTACTGACAGTGCTGGCTGTGTGGTGGGAGCACTGGCAGTGCTGGCTGTGTGGGGGAGCACTGACAGTGCTGGCTGTGTGGTGTTAGCACTGACAGTGCTGGCTGTATTGGGTGGAAGCACTGACAGTGCTGGCTGTGTAGGGGAGCACTAACAGTGCTGGCTGTGTGGGGGGCACTGACAGTGCTGGCTGTGTGGGGGGAGCACTGACAGTGCTGGTTGTGTGGGGGGAGCACTGACAGTGCTCGCTGTGTGGTGGGAGCACTGATAGTGCTGGCTGTGTGGTGGGAGCACTGAAAGTGCTGGCTGTGTGGGAGAGCACTGACAGTGTTGGCTGTGAGGGTGGAGCACTGACAGTGCTGGCAGTGTGGGGGAGCACTGACAGTGCTGGCTGTGTGGTGGGAGCACTGACAGTGCTGGCTGTGTGGGGGGAGCACTGACAGTGCTGGCTGTGTGGTGGGAGCACTGACAGGTCTGGCTGTGTGGTGGGAGCACTGACAGTGCTGGCTGTGTGGGGGGAGCACTGACAGTGCTGGCTGTGTGGTGGGAGCACTGACAGTGCTGTCTGTGTGGGGAGCACTGTCAGTGCTGGCTGTGTGGTGGGAGCACTGACGGTGCTGGCTGTGTGTGTGGGAGCACTGACAGTGCTGGCTGTGTGGGGGGAGGATGACAGTGCTGGCTGTGTGGGGTAGGAGCACTGACAGTGCTGGCTGTGTGGGGGAGCACTGACAGTGCTGGCTGTGTGGGGGGTGCACTGACAGTGCTGGCTGTGTGGGGGGAGCACTGATAGTGCTGGCTGTGTGGTGGGAGCTATGACAGTGCTGGCTGTGTGGGGAGAGCACTGACAGTGCTGGCTGTGTGGGGGGCACTGACAGTGCTGGCTGTGTGGTGGGTGCACTGACAGTGATGGCTGTATGTGTGGGAGCACTGACAGTGCCGTCTGTATGGTGGGAGCACTGACAGTGCTGGCTGTGTGCTGGTAGCACTAACAGTGCTGGCTGTGTGGGGGAGCACTGACAGTGCTGGCTGTGTGGTGTTAGCACTGACAGTGCTGGCTGTGTTGGGTGGAAGCACTGACAGTGCTGGCTGTGTAGGGGAGCACTGACAGTGCTGGCTGTGTGGGGGGCACTGACAGTGCTGGCTGTGTGGTGGGAGCACTGATAGTGCTGGCTGTGTGGTGGGAGCACTGAAAGTGCTGGCTGTGTGGGAGAGCACTGACAGTGTTGGCTGTGAGGGTGGAGCACTGACAGTGCTGGCTGTGTGGGGTGAGAGCACTGACAGTGCTGGCTGTGTGAGGGGAGCACTGACAGTGCTGGCTGTGTGAGGGGAGCACTGACAGTGTTGGCTCTGTGGGGTGGGAGCACTGACAGTGCTGGCTCTGTGGTGGGAGCACTTGCATTGCTGGCTGTGTGGTGGGAGCACTGACAGTGCTGGCTGTGTGGTGGGAGCACTGACAGTGCTGGCTGCGTGGGGGGAGCACTGACAGTGCTGGCTGTGTGGTGGGAGTACTGACAGTGCTGGCTGTGTGGTGGGAGCACTTGCATTGCTGGCTGTGTGGTGGGAGCACTGACAGTACTGGGTGTGTGGGGGGAGCACTGACAGTGCTGGCTGTGTGGTGAGGGAGCACTGGCAGTGCTGGCTGTGTGGGGGAAGCACTGACAGTGCTGGCTGTGTGGGGGAGCACTGACAGTGCTGGCTGTGTGGGGAGCACTGACAGTGCTGGCTGTGTGGGCAGCACTGACAGTTCTGGATGTGTGGTGGGAGCACTGACAGTGCTGGCTGTGTGGGCAGCACTGACAGTTCTGGATGTGTGGTGGGAGCACTGACAGTGCTGGCTGTGTGGTGGGAGCACTGACAGTGCTGGCTGTGTGATGGGATCACTGACAGTGCTGGCTGTGAGGGTGGAGCGCTGACAGTGCTGGCTCTGTGGGGGAGCACAGACAGTGCTGGCTGTGTGGGGAGCACAGACAGTGCTGGCTGTGTGTGGGGAGCACTGACAGTGCTGGCTGTGTGGGGGAGCACTAACAGTGCTGGCAGTGTGGTGGGAGAACTGGCAGTGCTGGCTGTGCGGTGGGAGCACTGACAGTGCTGGCTGTGTGGGGGAGCACTAACAGTGCTAGCTGTGTGGGGGAGCACTAACAGTGCTGGCTGTGTGGTGGGAGCACTGAAATTGCTGGCTGTGTGGGGGGAGCAGTGACAGTGCTGGCTGGGTGGTGGGAGCACTGACAGTGCTGGCTGTGTGGGGGAGCACTGACAGTGCTGGCTGTGTGGGGGGAGCACTGACAGTGCTGGCTGTGAGGGTGGAGCACTGACAGTGCTGGCTCTGTGGGGGAGCACAGACAGTGCTGGCTGTGTGGGGAGCACTGACAGTGCTGGCTGTGTGTGGGGAGCACTGACAGTGCTGGCTGTGTGGTGGGAGCACTGACAGTGCTGGCTGTGTGCGGTAGGAGCACTGACGGTGCTGGCTGTGTGGTGGGAGCACTGACAGTGCTGGCTGTGTGGGAGAGCACTGGCAGTGCTGGCTGTGTGGGGAGCACTGACAGTGCTGGCTGTGTGGGGGGTGCACTGACAGTGCTGGCTGTGTGGGGGGAGCACTGACAGTGCTGGCTGTGTGGGGAGCACTGACAGTGCTGGCTGTGTGGGGGAGCACTGGCAGTGCTGGGTGTGTGGGGGGAGCACTGACAGTGCTGGCTGTGTGGGGAGCACTGACAGTGCTGGCTGTGTGGGGGAGCATTGACAGTGCTGGCTGTGTGGGGGAGCACTGACAGTGCTGGCTGTGTGGGGAGGACTGACAGTGCTGGCTGTGTGGGGGGTGCACTGACAGTGTTGGCTGTGTGGGGGGAGCACTGACAGTGCTGGCTGTGTGGGGGGTGCACTGACAGTACTGGCTGTGTGGGGGGAGCACTGATAGTGCTGGCTGTGTGGTGGGAGCACTGACAGTGCTGGCTGTGTGGGGAGAGCACTGACAGTGCTCGCTGTGCGGTGGGAGCACTAACAATGCTGGCTGTGTGGGGGAGCACTGACAGTGCTGGCTGTGTGGGGGGAGCACTGACAGTGCTGGCTTGAGGGTGGAACACTGACAGTGCTGGCTCTGTGGGGGAGCACAGACAGTGCTGGCTGTGTGGGGAGCACTGACAGTGCTGGCTGTGTCTGGGGAGCACTGACAGTGCTGGCTGTGTGGTGGGAGCACTGACAGTGTTGGCTGTGTGCGGTAGGAGCACTGACGGTGCTGGCTGTGTGGTGGGAGCACTGGCAGTGCTGGCTGTGTGGGAAGCACTGACAGTTCTGGCTGTGTGGGGGGTGCACTGACAGTGCTGGCTGTGTGGGGGGAGCACTGACAGTGCTGGCTGTGTGGGGAGCACTGACAGTGCTGGCTGTGTGGTGGGAGCACTGACAGGTCTGGCTGTGTGGTGGGAGCACTGACAGTGCTGGCTGTGTGGGGGGAGCACTGACAGTGCTGGCTGTGTGGGGGGAGCACTGACAGTGCTGGCTGTGTGGTGGGAGCACTGACAGGTCTGGCTGTGTGGTGGGAGCACTGACAGTGCTGGCTGTGTGGGGGGAGCACTGACAGTGCTGGCTGTGTGGTGGGAGCACTGACAGTGCTGTCTGTGTGGGGAGCACTGTCAGTGCTGGCTGTGTGGTGGGAGCACTGACAGTGCTGGCTGTGTGGGGGAGCACTGACAGTGCTGGCTGTGTGGGGGGAGGATGACAGTGCTGGCTGTGTGGGGTAGGAGCACTGACAGTGCTGGCTGTGTGGGGGAGCACTGACAGTGCTGGCTGTGTGGGGGGTGCACTGACAGTGCTGGCTGTGTGGGGGGAGCACTGATAGTGCTGGCTGTGTGGTGGGAGCACTGACAGTGCTGGCTGTGTGGGGAGAGCACTGACAGTCCTGGCTGTGTGGTGGGAGCACTGACAGTGCCGTCTGTATGGTGGGAGCACTGACAGTGCTGGCTGTGTGCTGGGAGCACTAACAGTGCTGGCTGTGTGGGGAGAGCACTGACAGTGCTGCTGTGTGGGAGGAGCACTGACAGTGCTGGCTGTGTGGTGGGAGCACTGGCAGTGCTGGCTGTGTGGTGGGAGCACTGACAGTACTGGCTATGTAGTGGGAGCACGGACAGTGCTGGCTCTGTGGGGGAGCACTGAAAGTGCTGGCTGTGTGGTGGGAGCACTGACAGTGCCGTCTGTATGGTGGGAGCACTGACAGTGCTGGCTGTGTGCTGGGAGCACTAACAGTGCTGGCTGTGTGGGGAGAGCACTGACAGTGCTGCTGTGTGGGAGGAGCACTGACAGTGCTGGCTGTGTGGTGGGAGCACTGGCAGTGCTGGCTGTGTGGTGGGAGCACTGACAGTACTGGCTATGTAGTGGGAGCACGGACAGTGCTGGCTCTGTGGGGGAGCACTGACAGTGCTGTCTGTGAGGGTGGAGCACTGACGGTGCTGGCTGTGAGAACAAAGAACAAAGAACAAAGAAATGTACAGCACAGGAACAGGCCCTTCGGCCCTCCAAGCCCGTGCCGACCATACTGCCCGACTAAACTACAATCTTCTACACTTCCTGGGTCCGTATCCTTCTATTCCCATCCTATTCATATATTTGTCAAGATGCCCCTTAAATGTCCCTATCGTCCCTGCCTCCACTACCTCCTCCGGTAGTGAGTTCCAGGCACCCACTACCCTCTGCGTAAAAAACTTGCCTCGTACATCTACTCTAAACTTTGCCCCTCTCACCTTAAACCTATGCCCCCTAGTAATTGACCCCTCTACCCTGGGGAAAAGCCTCTGACTATCCACTCTGTCTATGCCCCTCATAATTTTGTATACCTCTATCAGGTCGCCCCTCAACCTCCTTCGTTCCAGTGAGAACAAACCGAGTTTATTCAATCGCTCCTCATAGCTTATGCCCTCCATACCAGGCAACATTCTGGTAAATCTCTTCTGCACCCTCTCTAAAGCCTCCACATCCTTCTGGTAGTGTGGCGACCAGAATTGAACACTATACTCCAAGTGTGGCCTAACTAAGGTTCTATACAGCTGCAACATGACTTGCCAATTCTTATACTCAATGCCCCGGCCAATGAAGGCAAGCATGCCGTATGCCTTCTTGACTACCTTCTCCACCTGTGTAGCCCCTTTCAGTGATCTGTGGACCTGTACTCCTAGATCTCTTTGACTTTCAATACTCTTGAGGGTTCTACCATTCACTGTATATTCCCTACCTGCATTAGCCCTTCCAAAATGCATTACCTCACATTTGTCCAGGTTAAACTCCATCTGCCATCTCTCCGCCCAAGTCTCCAGACAATCTAAATCCTGCTGTATCCTCAGACAGTCCTCATCGCTATCCGCAATTCCACCAACCTTTGTGTCGTCTGCAAACTTACTAATCAGACCAGTTACATTTTCCTCCAAATCATTTATATATACTACAAAGAGCAAAGGTCCCAGCACTGATCCCTGTGGAACACCACTGGTCACAGCCCTCCAATTAGAAAAGCATCCCTCCATTGCTACCCTCTGCCTTCTATGGCCTAGCCAGTTCTGTATCCACCTTGCCAGTTCACCCCTGATCCCGTGTGACTTCACCTTTTGTACTAGTCTACCATGAGGGACCTTGTCAAAGGCCTTACTGAAGTCCATATAGACAACATCTACTGCCCTACCTGCATCAATCATCTTAGTGACCTCCTCGAAAAACTCTATCAAGTTAGTGAGACACGACCTCCCCTTCACAAAACCGTGCTGCCTCTCACTAATACGTCCATTTGCTTCCAAATGGGAGTAGATCCTGTCTCGAAGAATTCTCTCCAGTAATTTCCCTACCACTGAAGTAAGGCTCACCGGCCTGTAGTTCCCGGGATTATCCCTGCCACCCTTCTTAAACAGAGGAACAACATTGGCTATTCTCCAGTCCTCCGGGACATCCCCTGAAGACAGCGAGGATCCAAAGATTTCTGTCAAGGCCTCAGCAATTTCCTCTCCAGCCTCCTTCAGTATTCTGGGGTAGATCCCATCCGGCCCTGGGGACTTATCTACCTTAATATTTTTTAAGACACCCAACACCTCGTCTTTTTGGATCACAATGTGACCCAGGCTATCTACACCCCCTTCTCCAGACTCAACATCTACCAATTCCTTCTCTTTGGTGAATACTGATGCAAAGTATTCATTTAGTACCTCGCCCATTTCCTCTGGCTCCACACATAGATTCCCTTGCCTATCCTTCAGTGGGCCAACCCTTTCCCTGGCTACCCTCTTACTTTTTATGTAAGTGTAAAAAGCCTTGGGATTTTCCTTAACCCTATTTGCCAATGCCTTTTCATGACCCCTTCTAGCCCTCCTGACTCCTTGCTTAAGTTCCTTCCTACTTTCCTTATATGCCACACAGGCTTCGTCTGTTCCCAGCCTTTTAGCCCTGACAAATGCCTCCTTTTTCTTTTTGACGAGGCCTACAATATCACTCGTCATCCAAGGTTCCCGAAAATTGCCGTATTTATCTTTCTTCCTCACAGGAACATGCCTGTCCTGTATTCCTTTCAACTGACACTTGAAAGCCTCCCACATGTCAGATGTTGATTTGCCCTCAAACATCCGCCCCCAATCTATGTTCTTCAGTTCCCGCCTAATATTGTTATAATTAGCCTTCCCCCAATTTAGCACATTCATCCTCGGACCACTCTTATCCTTGTCCACCAGTACTTTAAAACTTACTGAATTGTGGTCACTGTTACCGAAATGCTCCCCTACTGAAACATCTACCACCTGGCCGGGCTCATTCCCCAATACCAGGTCCAGTACCGCCCCTTCCCTAGTTGGACTGTTTACATATTGTTTTAAGAAGCCCTCCTGGATGCTCCTTACAAACTCTGCCCCGTCTAAGCCCCTGGCACTAAGTGAGTCCCAGTCAATATTGGGGAAGTTGAAGTCTCCCATCACCACAACCCTGTTGTTTTTACTCTTTTCCAAAATCTGTCTACCTATCTGCTCCTCTATCTCCCGCTGGCTGTTGGGAGGCCTGTAGTATACCCCCAACATTGTGACTGCACCCTTCTTATTCCTGATCTCTACCCATATAGCCTCACTGCCCTCTGAGGTGTCCTCTCGCTGTATAGCTGTGATACTCTCCTGAACAAGTAGCGCAACTCCGCCTCCCCTTTTACATCCCCCTCTATCCCGCCTGAAACATCTAAATCCTGGAACGTTTAGCTGCCAATCCTGCCCTTCCCTCAACCAGGTCTCTGTAATGGCAACAACATCATAGTTCCAAGTAGTAATCCAAGCTCTAAGTTCATCTGCCTTACCCGTAATGCTCCTTGCATTAAAACATATGCACTTCAGGCCACCAGACCCGCTGTGTTCAGCAACTTCTCCCCGTCTGCGCTGCCTCAGAGCCACACTGTCCCTATTCCCTAGTTCTCCCTCAATGCTCTCACCTTCTGACCTATTGCTCCCGTGCCCACCCCCCTGCCATACTAGTTTAAACCCTCCCGTGTGACACTAGCAAACCTCGCGGCCAGGATATTTATGCCTCTCCGGTTTAGATGCAACCCGTCCATCTTATACAGGTCACACCTGCCCCGGAAGAGCTCCCAGTGGTCCAGATAACAGAAACCCTCCCTCCTACACCAGCTGTTTAGCCACGTGTTTGTCTGCTCTATCTTCCTATTTCTAGCCTCACTGGCACGTGGCACAGGGAGTAATCCCGAGATTACAACCCTCGAGGTCCTGTCTTTTAACTTTCTGCCTAGCTCCCTGAACTCCTGCTGCAGGACCTCATGCCCCTTCCTGCCTATGTCGTTAGTACCAATATGTACAACGACCTCTGCCTGTTTGCCCTCCCCCTTCAGGATTCCCTCTACCCGTTCGGAGACATCCTGGACCCTGGCACCAGGGAGGCAACATACCATCCTGGAGTCTCTTTCACGTCCACAGAAGCGCCTATCTGTGCCCCTGACTATAGAGTCCCCTATAACTATTACTCTTCTGCGCTTTGACCCTCCCTTCTGAACATCAGAGCCAGCCGTGGTGCCACTGCTCTGGCTGCTGCTGTTTTCCCCTGATAGGCTATCCCCCCCGACAGTATCCAAAGGGGTATATCTGTTCGAGAGGGGGACAACCACAGGGGATTCCTGCACTGACTGCCTGCCCTTTCTGGTGGTCACCCATTTCTCTGCCTGCACCTTGGGTGTGACCACACTTACATAACTGCGATCTATGACGCTTTCCGCCACCTGCATGCTCCTAAGTGCATCCAATTGCTGCTCCAACCGAACCATGCGGTCTGTGAGGAGCTGCAGTTGGGTGCACTTTCTGCAGATGAAGCCATCCGGGACACTGGAAGCCTCCCGGACCTGCCACATCTCACAGTCAGAGCACAGCACCCCTCTAACTGACATTGCGTCAATTAATTAAAATTAAAATTTGTCTTTTTTTTTTTTATAAATACTTTTTTTAAATTTCAAAGTTACTGTCAACTATCTGTTTCCTAGCACTAGATTTCTAATAGAAATGCGATAGCTAACTATAATATTCTCAGATCTCTGGCTTAGATATCCTCTAAATTATAATTAAGTTATTATGTTTAATTAGATCCCAAATACTCAAAAAAATTTAGGTTAGAATCCCAACCAGCCACTCAGGTCACAGCTTTTCTGTGATGTCACTTCAGTTTCCCCCGACACACACAATTTGAAAAACAGGTATAAAAGTAAAAATCACTTGCTTACCTTCTGAGATGTTCTCAGGTTCCCTCGCTGACAGAGACTGCTCCTCCACCTCCAATCCTTGACCTGCACAATGCTAATAATATAATAATATAATATGGCACTTACCTTACACCAATGGGTCTTATTATTAGGTTAGAGGAGGAGGGCGGGTGGGAGACACTACACGTGTAGTGTCTCGGGTTTCCTCTCCACCAGAATTTATTGGTTGGGGGGGGGGGGGGGGGGGCACTTGCCAGAGGTCGAACTTCCGGTTCCCGCCGAAATCCAAAGGGCTGCTCCTGCAAAGGTAAGTGCTTTTAAATTCACTACTCACCTCCCAGAAGGCCCCTGCGCACCGCTGCCGCCGAAATCCAAAGGGCTGCTCCTGCAAAGGTAAGTGCTTTTAAACTAACTACTCACCTCCAAGAAGGCCCCTGCGCACCGCTGCCGCCGAAATCCAAAGGGCTGCTCCTGCAAAGGTAAGTGCTTTTAAATTCACTACTCACCTCCCAGAAGGCCCCTGCGCACCGCTGCCGCCGAAATCCAAAGGGCTGCTCCTGCAAAGGTAAGTGCTTTTAAACTAACTACTCACCTCCAAGAAGGCCCCTGCGCACCGCTGCCGCCGAAATCCAAAGGGCTGCTCCTGCAAAGGTAAGTGCTTTTAAATTCACTACTCACCTCCCAGAAGGCCCCTGCGCACCGCTGCCGCCGAAATCCAAAGGGCTGCTCCTGCAAAGGTAAGTGCTTTTAAACTAACTACTCACTCCAAGAAGGCCCCTGCGCACCGCTGCCGCCGAAATCCAAAGGGCTGCTCCTGCAAAGGTAAGTGCTTTTAAATTCACTACTCACCTCCCAGAAGGCCCCTGCGCACCGCTGCCGCCGAAATCCAAAGGCTGCTCCTGCAAAGGTAAGTGCTTTTAAACTAACTACTCACCTCCAAGAAGGCCCTGCGCACCGCTGCCGCCGAAATCCAAAGGGCTGCTCCTGCAAAGGTAAGTGCTTTTAAATTCACTACTCACCTCCCAGAAGGCCCCTGCGCACCGCTGCCGCCGAAATCCAAAGGGCTGCTCCTGCAAAGGTAAGTGCTTTTAAATTCACTACTCACCTCCCAGAAGGCCCCTGCGCACCGCTGCCGCCGAAATCCAAAGGGCTGCTCCTGCAAAGGTAAGTGCTTTTAAACTAACTACTCACCTCCAAGAAGGCCCCTGCGCACCGCTGCCGCCGAAATCCAAAGGGCTGCTCCTGCAAAGGTAAGTGCTTTTAAACTAACTACTCACCTCAAGAAGGCCCCTGCGCACCGCTGCCGCCGAAATCCAAAGGGCTGCTCCTGCAAAGGTAAGTGCTTTTAAATTCACTACTCACCTCCCAGAAGGCCCCTGCGCACCGCTGCCGCCGAAATCCAAAGGGCTGCTCCTGCAAAGGTAAGTGCTTTTAAATTCACTACTCACCTCCCAGAAGGCCCCTGCGCACCGCTGCCGCCGAAATCCAAAGGGCTGCTCCTGCAAAGGTAAGTGCTTTTAAACTAACTACTCACCTCCAAGAAGGCCCCTGCGCACCGCTGCCGCCGAAATCCAAAGGGCTGCTCCTGCAAAGGTAAGTGCTTTTATAACTAACTACTCACCTCCAAGAAGGCCCCTGCGCACCGCTGCCGCCGAAATCCAAAGGGCTGCTCCTGCAAAGGTAAGTGCTTTTAAATTCACTACTCACCTCCCAGAAGGCCCCTGCGCACCGCTGCCGCCGAAATCCAAAGGGCTGCTCCTGCAAAGGTAAGTGCTTTTAAATTCACTACTCACCTCCCAGAAGGCCCCTGCGCACCGCTGCCGCCGAAATCCAAAGGGCTGCTCCTGCAAAGGTAAAGTGCTTTTAAACTAACTACTCACCTCCAAGAAGGCCCCTGCGCACCGCTGCCGCCGAAATCCAAAGGGCTGCTCCTGCAAAGGTAAGTGCTTTTAAATTCACTACTCACCTCCCAGAAGGCCCCTGCGCACCGCTGCCGCCGAAATCCAAAGGGCTGCTCCTGCAAAGGTAAGTGCTTTTAAACTAACTACTCACCTCCAAGAAGGCCCCTGCGCACCGCTGCCGCAGAAATCCAAAGGGCTGCTCCTGCAAAGGTAAGTGCTTTTAAACTAACTACTCACCTCCAAGAAGGCCCCTGCGCACCGCTGCCGCCGAAATCCAAAGGGCTGCTCCTGCAAAGGTAAGTGCTTTTAAATTCACTACTCACCTCCCAGAAGGCCCCTGCGCACCGCTGCCGCCGAAATCCAAAGGGCTGCTCCTGCAAAGGTAAGTGCTTTTAAATTCACTACTCACCTCCCAGAAGGCCCCTGCGCACCGCTGCCGCCGAAATCCAAAGGGCTGCTCCTGCAAAGGTAAGTGCTTTTAAATTCACTACTCACCTCCCAGAAGGCCCCTGCGCACCGCTGCCGCCGAAATCCAAAGGGCTGCTCCTGCAAAGGTAAGTGCTTTTAAACTAACTACTCACCTCCAAGAAGGGCTGTGTGGTGGAAGCACTGAAAGTGCTGGCTGTGTGGGAGAGCACTGACAGTGCCGTCTGTATGGTGGGAGCACTGACAGTGCTGGCTGTGTGCTGGGAGCACTAACAGTGCTGGCTGTGTGGGGAGAGCACTGACAGTGCTGCTGTGTGGGAGGAGCACTGACAGTGCTGGCTGTGTGGTGGGAGCACTGGCAGTGCTGGCTGTGTGGTGGGAGCACTGACAGTACTGGCTATGTAGTGGGAGCACGGACAGTGCTGGCTCTGTGGGGGAGCACTGAAAGTGCTGGCTGTGTGTTGGGAGCACTAACAGTGCTGTCTGTTAGGGTGGAGCACTGACAGTGCTGTCTGTGTGGGGGAGCACTGACAGTGCTAGCTCTGTGGGTGGAGAACTGGCAGTGCTGGCTGTGTGGGAGCACTGATAGTGCTGGCTGTGTGGTGTGGGGGCACTGACAGTGCTGGCTGTGTGGTGGGAGCACTGGCAGTGCTGGCTGTGTGGGGGAGCACTGACCGTGCTGGCTGTGTGGTGGTAGCACTGACAGTGCTGGCTGTGTTGGGTGGAAGCACTGACAGTGCTGGCTGTGTAGGGGAGCACTGACAGTGCTGGCTGTGTGCGGGGAACTGACAGTGCTGGCTGTGTGGGGGGAGCACTGACAGTGCTGGTTGTGTGGGGGGAGCACTGACAGTGCTCGCTGTGTGGTGGGAGCACTGATAGTGCTGGCTGTGTGGTGGAAGCACTGAAAGTGCTGGCTGTGTGGGAGAGCACTGACAGTGTTGGCTGTGTGGGGGGAGCACTGACAGTGCTGGCTGTGTGGGGTGAGAGCACTGACAGTGCTGGCTGTGTGAGGGGAGCACTGACAGTGTTGGTTCTGTGGGGTGGGAGCACTGACAGTGCTGGCTCTGTGGTGGGAGCACTTGCATTGCTGGCTGTGTGGTGGGAGCACTGACAGTGCTGGCTGTGTGGTGGGAGCACTGACAGTGCTGGCTGCGTGGGGGGAGCACTGACAGTGCTGGCTGTGTGGCGGGAGTACTGACAGTGCTGGCTGTGTGGTGGGAGAACTTGCATTGCTGGCTGTGTGGTGGGAGCACTGACAGTGCTGGCTGTGTGGTGGGAGTACTGACAGTGCTGGCTGTGTGGTGGGAGCACTGGCAGTGCTGGCTGTGTGGGGGAGCACTGACAGTGCTGGCTGTGTTGTGTTAGCACTGACAGTGCTGGCTGTGTGGTGGGAGCACGGACAGTGCTGGCTCTGTGGGGGAGCACTGAAAGTGCTGGCTGTGTGGTGGGAGCACTGACAGTGCTGTCTGTGAGGGTGGAGCACTGACGGTGCTGGCTGTGTGGGGGAGCACTGACAGTGCTGGCTGTGTGGGGGGAGCACTGACAGTGCTGGCTGTGGGGGGGAGCACTGACAGGGCTGGCTGTGTGGGGGGATCACTGAGAGTGCTGGCTGTGTGGGGGAGCACTGACAGTTCTGTCTGTGTGGGGGGAGCACTGACAGTGCTGGCTGTGTGGGGGAGCACTGACAGTGCTGGCTTTGTGGTGGGAGCACTGACAGTGCTGGCTGTGTGATGGGAGCACTGAAAGTGCTCGCTGTGTGGGGAAGCACTGACAGTGCTGGCTGTGTGATGGGAGCACTGAAAGTGCTCGCTGTGTGGGGAAGCACTGACAGTGCTGGCTGTGTGGTGGGAGCACTGACAGTTCTGGCTGTGTGGGGGGAGCACTGACAGTGCTGGCTGTGTGGGGGAGCACTGACAGTGCTGGCTGTGTGGTGGGAGCACTGACAGTGCTGGCTGTGGGGGAGCACTGACAGTGCTGGTGTGTCGGGTGGGAGCACTGACAGTGCTGGCTGTGTGAGGAGCATTTACAGTGCTGGCTGTGTGGTGGGAGCACTGACCGTGTTGGCTGTGTGGGGGGAGAACTGAGATTGCTGGCTGTGTGGGGGGAGCACTGACAGTGCTGGCTGTGTGGTGGGAGCACTGACAGTGCTGGCTGTGTGGGGGAGCACTGACAGTGCTGACTGTGTGGGGGAGCACTGACAGTGCTGGCTGAATGGGGGGGAGCACTGACAGTGCTGGCTGTGTGGGCGGAGCACTGACAGTGCTGGCTGTGTGGGGGGAGCACTGACAGTGCTGGCTGTGTGTTGGGAGCACTGACAGTGCTGCCTGTGTGGGGGTGCACTGACAGTGCTGGCTGTGTGGTGGGAGCACTGACAGTGCTGGTTGTGTGGTGGGAGCATTGACAGTGCTGGCTGTGTGGGGGAGCACTGACACTGCTAGCTCTGTGGGAGGGCACTGCCAGTGCTGGCTGTGTGGGGGAGCACTGACAGTGCTGGCTGTGTGGGGGGAGCACTGACATCGCTGGCTGTGTGGGGGAGCACTGCCAGTGCTGGCAGTGTGGGGGGAGGACTGACAGTGCTGGCTGTGTGGTGGGAGCACTGACAGTGCTGGCTGTGTGGGGGAGCACTGACAGTGCTGGCTGTAAGGGGGGAGCACCGACAGTGCTGGCTGTGTGGGGTAGCACTGACAGTGCTGGCTGTGTGGGGGGAGCACAGACTGTGCTGGCTGTGTGGTGGGAGCACTGACAGTGCTGGCCGTGTGGTGGGAGCACTGACAGTGCTGTCTGTGTGGTGGGAGCACTGACAGTGCTGGCTGTGTGGTGGGAGCACAGACAGTGCTGGCTGTGTGGGGGAGCACTGACAGCGCCGGCTGTGTGGGGGGACCACTCTCAGTGCTGGCTGTGGGTGGAGAACTGGCAGTGCTGGCTGTGTGGTGGGAGCACTAACAATGCTGGCTGTGGGGGAGCACTGACAGTGCTGGCTGTGTGGGGTGGGGGCACTGACAGTGCTGGCTGTGTGGGGGAGCACTGACACTGCTGGCTGTGTGGGGGAGCACTGACAGTGCTGGCTGTGTGGGGAAGCACAGACAGTGCTGGCTGTGTGGGGGAGCACTGGCAGTGCTGGCTGTGTGGTGGGAGCACTGACAGTGCTGGCTGTGTGGTGGGAGCACTGACAGGTCTGGCTGTGTGGTGGGAGCACTGACAGTGCTGGCTGTGTGGGGGGAGCACTGACAGTGCTGGCTGTGTGGGGGAGCACTGACAGTGCTGGCTGTGTGGTGGGAGCACTGACAGGTCTGGCTGTGTGGTGGGAGCACTGACAGTGCTGGCTGTGTGGGGGGAACACTAACAGTGCTGGCTGTGTGGTGGGAGCACTGACAGTGCTGTCTGTGTGGGGAGCACTGTCAGTGCTGGCTGTGTGGGGGGAGCACTGACAGTGCAGGCTGTGTGGGGGGAGCACTGACAGTGCTGGCTGTGTGGTGGGAGCATTGACAGTGCTGGCTGTGTGGTGGGAGCACTGACAGTGCTGGCTGTGTGGTGGGAGCACTGACAGTGCTGGCTGCGTGGTGGGAGCATTGACAGTGCTGGCTGTGTGGGGGGAGGGCTGACAGTGCTGGCTGTGTGGTTGGAGCACTGACAGTGTTGGCTGTGTGGGGGAGCACTGACAGTGCTGGCTGTGTGGGGGAGCACTGACAGTGCTGGCTGAATGGGGGGGAGCACTGACAGTGCTGGCTGTGTGGGGGGAGCACTGACAGTGCTGGCTGTGTGGGGGGAGCACTGACAGTGCTGGCTGTGTGTTGGGAGCACTGACAGTGCTGCCTGTGTGGGGGTGCACTGACAGTGCTGGCTGTGTGGTGGGAGCACTGACAGTGCTGGTTGTGTGGTGGGAGCACTGACAGTGCTGGCTGTGTGGGGGAGCACTGACACTGCTAGCTCTGTGGGAGGGCACTGCCAGTGCTGGCTGTGTGGGGGAGCACTGACAGTGCTGGCTGTGTGGTGGGAGCACTGACAGGTCTGGCTGTGTGGTGGGAGCACTGACAGTGCTGGCTGTGTGGGGGGAGCACTGACAGTGCTGGCTGTGTGGTGGGAGCACTGACAGTGCTGTCTGTGTGGGGAGCACTGTCAGTGCTGGCTGTGTGGGGGGAGCACTGACAGTGCAGGCTGTGTGGGGGGAGCACTGACAGTGCTGGCTGTGTGGTGGGAGCATTGACAGTGCTGGCTGTGTGGGGGGAGGGCTGACAGTGCTGGCTGTGTGGTGGGAGCACTGACAGTGTTGGCTGTGTGGGGGAGCACTGACAGTGCTGGCTGTGTGGGGGAGCACTGACAGTGCTGGCTGAATGGGGGGGAGCACTGACAGTGCTGGCTGTGTGGGGGGAGCACTGACAGTGCTGGCTGTGTGGGGGGAGCACTGACAGTGCTGGCTGTGTGTTGGGAGCACTGACAGTGCTGCCTGTGTGGGGGTGCACTGACAGTGCTGGCTGTGTGGTGGGAGCACTGACAGTGCTGGTTGTGTGGTGGGAGCACTGAATGTGCTGGCTGTGTGGGGGAGCACTGACACTGCTAGCTCTGTGGGAGGGCACTGCCAGTGCTGGCTGTGTGGGGGAGCACTGACAGTGCTGGCTGTGTGGTGGGAGCACTGACAGTGCTGTCTGTGTGGGGAGCACTGTCAGTGCTGGCTGTGTGGGGGAGCACTGACAGTGCAGGCTGTGTGGGGGGAGCACTGACAGTGCTGGCTGTGTGGTGGGAGCATTGACAGTGCTGGCTGTGTGGGGGGAGGGCTGACAGTGCTGGCTGTGTGGTGGGAGCACTGACAGTGTTGGCTGTGTGGGGGAGCACTGACAGTGCTGGCTGTGTGGGGGAGCACTGACAGTGCTGGCTGAATGGGGGGGAGCACTGACAGTGCTGGCTGTGTGGGGGGAGCACTGACAGTGCTGGCTGTGTGGGGGGAGCACTGACAGTGCTGGCTGTGTGTTGGGAGCACTGACAGTGCTGCCTGTGTGGGGGTGCACTGACAGTGCTGGCTGTGTGGTGGGAGCACTGACAGTGCTGGTTGTGTGGTGGGAGCACTGAAAGTGCTGGCTGTGTGGGGGAGCACTGACACTGCTAGCTCTGTGGGAGGGCACTGCCAGTGCTGGCTGTGTGGGGGAGCACTGACAGTGCTGGCTGTGTGGGGGAGCACTGACATCGCTGGCTGTGTGGGGGAGCACTGCCAGTGCTGGCAGTGTGGGGGGAGGACGGACAGTGCTGGCTGTGTGGTGGGAGCACTGACAGTGCTGGCTGTGTGGGGGAGCACTGACAGTGCTGGCTGTATGGGGGGAGCACCGACAGTGCTGGCTGTGTGGGGTAGCACTGACAGTGCTGGCTGTGTGGGGGGAGCACAGACTGTGCTGGCTGTGTGGTGGGAGTACTGACAGTGCTGGCCGTGTGGTGGGAGCACTGACAGTGCTGTCTGTGTGGTGGGAGCACTGACAGTGCTGGCTGTGTGGTGGGAGCACTGACAGTGCTGGCTGGGTGGTGGGAGCACTGACAGTGCTGGTTGTGTGGTGGGAGCACTGACAGTGCTGGCTGTGTGGGGGAGCACTGACAGCGCCGGCTGTATGGGGGGGAGCACTGACAGTGCTGGCTGTGTGGGGGGAGCACTGACAGTGCTGGCTGTGTGGGGGAGCACTGACAGTTCTGGCTGTGTGGTGGGAGCACTGACAGTGCTGGTTGTGTGGTGGGAGCACTGACAGTGCTGGCTGTGTGTTGGGAGCACTAACAGTGCTGTCTGTTAGGGTGGAGCACTGACAGTGCTGTCTGTGTGGGGGAGCACTGACAGTGCTAGCTCTGTGGGTGGAGAACTGGCAGTGCTGGCTGTGTGGGAGCACTGATAGTGCTGGCTGTGTGGTGTGGGGGCACTGACAGTGCTGGCTGTGTGGTGGGAGCACTGGCAGTGCTGGCTGTGTGGGGGAGCACTGACCGTGCTGGCTGTGTGGTGGTAGCACTGACAGTGCTGGCTGTGTTGGGTGGAAGCACTGACAGTGCTGGCTGTGTAGGGGAGCACTGACAGTGCTGGCTGTGTGCGGGGAACTGACAGTGCTGGCTGTGTGGGGGGAGCACTGACAGTGCTGGTTGTGTGGGGGGAGCACTGACAGTGCTCGCTGTGTGGTGGGAGCACTGATAGTGCTGGCTGTGTGGTGGAAGCACTGAAAGTGCTGGCTGTGTGGGAGAGCACTGACAGTGTTGGCTGTGTGGGGGGAGCACTGACAGTGCTGGCTGTGTGGGGTGAGAGCACTGACAGTGCTGGCTGTGTGAGGGGAGCACTGACAGTGTTGGTTCTGTGGGGTGGGAGCACTGACAGTGCTGGCTCTGTGGTGGGAGCACTTGCATTGCTGGCTGTGTGGTGGGAGCACTGACAGTGCTGGCTGTGTGGTGGGAGCACTGACAGTGCTGGCTGCGTGGGGGGAGCACTGACAGTGCTGGCTGTGTGGCGGGAGTACTGACAGTGCTGGCTGTGTGGTGGGAGAACTTGCATTGCTGGCTGTGTGGTGGGAGCACTGACAGTGCTGGCTGTGTGGTGGGAGTACTGACAGTGCTGGCTGTGTGGTGGGAGCACTGGCAGTGCTGGCTGTGTGGGGGAGCACTGACAGTGCTGGCTGTGTTGTGTTAGCACTGACAGTGCTGGCTGTGTGGTGGGAGCACGGACAGTGCTGGCTCTGTGGGGGAGCACTGAAAGTGCTGGCTGTGTGGTGGGAGCACTGACAGTGCTGTCTGTGAGGGTGGAGCACTGACGGTGCTGGCTGTGTGGGGGAGCACTGACAGTGCTGGCTGTGTGGGGGGAGCACTGACAGTGCTGGCTGTGGGGGGGAGCACTGACAGGGCTGGCTGTGTGGGGGGATCACTGAGAGTGCTGGCTGTGTGGGGGAGCACTGACAGTGCTTGCTGTGTGGGGGAGCACTGACAGTTCTGTCTGTGTGGGGGGAGCACTGACAGTGCTGGCTGTGTGGGGGAGCACTGACAGTGCTGGCTTTGTGGTGGGAGCACTGACAGTGCTGGCTGTGTGATGGGAGCACTGAAAGTGCTCGCTGTGTGGGGAAGCACTGACAGTGCTGGCTGTGTGATGGGAGCACTGAAAGTGCTCGCTGTGTGGGGAAGCACTGACAGTGCTGGCTGTGTGGTGGGAGCACTGACAGTTCTGGCTGTGTGGGGGGAGCACTGACAGTGCTGGCTGTGTGGGGGAGCACTGACAGTGCTGGCTGTGTGGTGGGAGCACTGACAGTGCTGGCTGTGGGGGAGCACTGACAGTGCTGGTGTGTCGGGTGGGAGCACTGACAGTGCTGGCTGTGTGAGGAGCATTTACAGTGCTGGCTGTGTGGTGGGAGCACTGACCGTGTTGGCTGTGTGGGGGGAGAACTGAGATTGCTGGCTGTGTGGGGGGAGCACTGACAGTGCTGGCTGTGTGGTGGGAGCACTGACAGTGCTGGCTGTGTGGGGGAGCACTGACAGTGCTGACTGTGTGGGGGAGCACTGACAGTGCTGGCTGAATGGGGGGGAGCACTGACAGTGCTGGCTGTGTGGGCGGAGCACTGACAGTGCTGGCTGTGTGGGGGGAGCACTGACAGTGCTGGCTGTGTGTTGGGAGCACTGACAGTGCTGCCTGTGTGGGGGTGCACTGACAGTGCTGGCTGTGTGGTGGGAGCACTGACAGTGCTGGTTGTGTGGTGGGAGCATTGACAGTGCTGGCTGTGTGGGGGAGCACTGACACTGCTAGCTCTGTGGGAGGGCACTGCCAGTGCTGGCTGTGTGGGGGAGCACTGACAGTGCTGGCTGTGTGGGGGGAGCACTGACATCGCTGGCTGTGTGGGGGAGCACTGCCAGTGCTGGCAGTGTGGGGGGAGGACTGACAGTGCTGGCTGTGTGGTGGGAGCACTGACAGTGCTGGCTGTGTGGGGGAGCACTGACAGTGCTGGCTGTAAGGGGGGAGCACCGACAGTGCTGGCTGTGTGGGGTAGCACTGACAGTGCTGGCTGTGTGGGGGGAGCACAGACTGTGCTGGCTGTGTGGTGGGAGCACTGACAGTGCTGGCCGTGTGGTGGGAGCACTGACAGTGCTGTCTGTGTGGTGGGAGCACTGACAGTGCTGGCTGTGTGGTGGGAGCACTGACAGTGCTGGCTGTGTGGGGGAGCACTGACAGCGCCGGCTGTGTGGGGGGACCACTCTCAGTGCTGGCTGTGGGTGGAGAACTGGCAGTGCTGGCTGTGTGGTGGGAGCACTAACAATGCTGGCTGTGGGGGAGCACTGACAGTGCTGGCTGTGTGGGGTGGGGGCACTGACAGTGCTGGCTGTGTGGGGGAGCACTGACACTGCTGGCTGTGTGGGGGAGCACTGACAGTGCTGGCTGTGTGGGGAAGCACAGACAGTGCTGGCTGTGTGGGGGAGCACTGGCAGTGCTGGCTGTGTGGTGGGAGCACTGACAGTGCTGGCTGTGTGGTGGGAGCACTGACAGGTCTGGCTGTGTGGTGGGAGCACTGACAGTGCTGGCTGTGTGGGGGGAGCACTGACAGTGCTGGCTGTGTGGGGGAGCACTGACAGTGCTGGCTGTGTGGTGGGAGCACTGACAGGTCTGGCTGTGTGGTGGGAGCACTGACAGTGCTGGCTGTGTGGGGGGAACACTAACAGTGCTGGCTGTGTGGTGGGAGCACTGACAGTGCTGTCTGTGTGGGGAGCACTGTCAGTGCTGGCTGTGTGGGGGGAGCACTGACAGTGCAGGCTGTGTGGGGGGAGCACTGACAGTGCTGGCTGTGTGGTGGGAGCATTGACAGTGCTGGCTGTGTGGTGGGAGCACTGACAGTGCTGGCTGTGTGGTGGGAGCACTGACAGTGCTGGCTGTGTGGTGGGAGCATTGACAGTGCTGGCTGTGTGGGGGGAGGGCTGACAGTGCTGGCTGTGTGGTTGGAGCACTGACAGTGTTGGCTGTGTGGGGGAGCACTGACAGTGCTGGCTGTGTGGGGGAGCACTGACAGTGCTGGCTGAATGGGGGGGAGCACTGACAGTGCTGGCTGTGTGGGGGGAGCACTGACAGTGCTGGCTGTGTGGGGGGAGCACTGACAGTGCTGGCTGTGTGTTGGGAGCACTGACAGTGCTGCCTGTGTGGGGGTGCACTGACAGTGCTGGCTGTGTGGTGGGAGCACTGACAGTGCTGGTTGTGTGGTGGGAGCACTGACAGTGCTGGCTGTGTGGGGGAGCACTGACACTGCTAGCTCTGTGGGAGGGCACTGCCAGTGCTGGCTGTGTGGGGGAGCACTGACAGTGCTGGCTGTGTGGTGGGAGCACTGACAGGTCTGGCTGTGTGGTGGGAGCACTGACAGTGCTGGCTGTGTGGGGGGAGCACTGACAGTGCTGGCTGTGTGGTGGGAGCACTGACAGTGCTGTCTGTGTGGGGAGCACTGTCAGTGCTGGCTGTGTGGGGGGAGCACTGACAGTGCAGGCTGTGTGGGGGGAGCACTGACAGTGCTGGCTGTGTGGTGGGAGCATTGACAGTGCTGGCTGTGTGGGGGGAGGGCTGACAGTGCTGGCTGTGTGGTGGGAGCACTGACAGTGTTGGCTGTGTGGGGGAGCACTGACAGTGCTGGCTGTGTGGGGGAGCACTGACAGTGCTGGCTGAATGGGGGGGAGCACTGACAGTGCTGGCTGTGTGGGGGGAGCACTGACAGTGCTGGCTGTGTGGGGGGAGCACTGACAGTGCTGGCTGTGTGTTGGGAGCACTGACAGTGCTGCCTGTGTGGGGGTGCACTGACAGTGCTGGCTGTGTGGTGGGAGCACTGACAGTGCTGGTTGTGTGGTGGGAGCACTGAAAGTGCTGGCTGTGTGGGGGAGCACTGACACTGCTAGCTCTGTGGGAGGGCACTGCCAGTGCTGGCTGTGTGGGGGAGCACTGACAGTGCTGGCTGTGTGGTGGGAGCACTGACAGTGCTGTCTGTGTGGGGAGCACTGTCAGTGCTGGCTGTGTGGGGGGAGCACTGACAGTGCAGGCTGTGTGGGGGGAGCACTGACAGTGCTGGCTGTGTGGTGGGAGCATTGACAGTGCTGGCTGTGTGGGGGGAGGGCTGACAGTGCTGGCTGTGTGGTGGGAGCACTGACAGTGTTGGCTGTGTGGGGGAGCACTGACAGTGCTGGCTGTGTGGGAGAGCACTGACAGTGCTGGCTGAATGGGGGGGAGCACTGACAGTGCTGGCTGTGTGGGGGGAGCACTGACAGTGCTGGCTGTGTGGGGGGAGCACTGACAGTGCTGGCTGTGTGTTGGGAGCACTGACAGTGCTGCCTGTGTGGGGGTGCACTGACAGTGCTGGCTGTGTGGTGGGAGCACTGACAGTGCTGGTTGTGTGGTGGGAGCACTGAAAGTGCTGGCTGTGTGGGGGAGCACTGACACTGCTAGCTCTGTGGGAGGGCACTGCCAGTGCTGGCTGTGTGGGGGAGCACTGACAGTGCTGGCTGTGTGGGGGGAGCACTGACATCGCTGGCTGTGTGGGGGAGCACTGCCAGTGCTGGCAGTGTGGGGGGAGGACGGACAGTGCTGGCTGTGTGGTGGGAGCACTGACAGTGCTGGCTGTGTGGGGGAGCACTGACAGTGCTGGCTGTATGGGGGGAGCACCGACAGTGCTGGCTGTGTGGGGTAGCACTGACAGTGCTGGCTGTGTGGGGGGAGCACAGACTGTGCTGGCTGTGTGGTGGGAGTACTGACAGTGCTGGCCGTGTGGTGGGAGCACTGACAGTGCTGTCTGTGTGGTGGGAGCACTGACAGTGCTGGCTGTGTGGTGGGAGCACTGACAGTGCTGGCTGGGTGGTGGGAGCACTGACAGTGCTGGTTGTGTGGTGGGAGCACTGACAGTGCTGGCTGTGTGGGGGAGCACTGACAGCGCCGGCTGTATGGGGGGGAGCACTGACAGTGCTGGCTGTGTGGGGGGAGCACTGACAGTGCTGGCTGTGTGGGGGAGCACTGACAGTTCTGGCTGTGTGGTGGGAGCACTGACAGTGCTGGTTGTGTGGTGGGAGCACTGACAGTGCTGGCTGTGTGTGGGAGTACTGACACTGCTAGCTCTGTGGGAGGGCACTGGCAGTGCTGGCTGTGTGGGTCGCACTCTCAGTGCTGGCTGTGTGGGGGAGCACTGACAGTGCTGGCAGTGTGGGGGAGCACTGACAGTGCTGGCTGTGGCGGGAGAACTGCCAGTGCTGGCTGTGTGGTGGGAGCACTGACAGTGCTGGCAGTGTGGGGTGAGCACTGACAGTGCTGGCTCTGTGGGGGAGCACTGACAGTGCTGGCTGTGTCGTGGGAGCACTGAGAGTGCTGGCTGTGAGGGTGGAGAACTGACAGTGCTGGCTGTGTGGTGGGAGCGCTGGCAGTGCTGGCTGTGTGGGTGGAGCACTGACAGTGCTGGCTGTGTGGTGGAGCACTTACAGTGCTGGCTGTGTGGTGGGAGCACTGGCAGTGCTGGCTGTGTGGTGGGAGCACTGACAGTGCTGGCTGTGCGGGGAGCACTGACAGTGCTGGCTATGTGGGGGGAGCACTGACAGTGCTGGCTGTGTGGGGGAGAACTGACAGTGCTGGCTGTGTGGTGGGAGCACTGACAGTGCTGGCTGCGTGGGGGGGCAATGACACTGCTGGCTGTGTGGGGGAGCACTGACAGTGCTGGCTGTGTGGGGGAGCACAGACAGTGCTGGCTGTGTGGGGGAGCACTGACAGTGCTGGCTGTGTGGTGGGAGCACTGACAGTGCTGGCTGTGTGGTGGGAGCACTGACAGTGCTGGCTGTGTGGTGGGAGCGCTGGCAGTGCTGGCTGTGTGGGTGGAGCACTGACAGTGCTGGCTGTGTGGGGAGCACTGACAGTGCTGGCTGTGTGGGGGGGAGCACTGACAGTGCTGGATTTGTGGGGGAGCACTGTCAGTGCTGGCTGTATGGGGAGCACTGACAGTGCTGGCTGTGTGGTGGGAGCACTGACAGTGCTGGCTGTGTGGTGGAGCACTTACAGTGCTGGCTGTGTGGTGGGAGCACTGGCAGTGCTGGCTGTGTGGTGGGAGCACTGACTATGCTGGCTGTGCGGGGAGCACTGACAGTGCTGGCTATGTGGCTGGAGCACTGACAGTGCTGGCTGTGTGGGGGAGAACTGACAGTGCTGGCTGTGTGGTGGGAGCACTGACAGTGCTGGCTGCGTGGGGGGGCAATGACACTGCTGGCTGTGTGGGGGAGCACTGACAGTGCTGGCTGTGTGGGGGAGCACAGACAGTGCTGGCTGTGTGGGGGAGCACTGACAGTGCTGGCTGTGTGGGGGAGCACTGACAGCGCCGGCTGTGTGGGGGGACCACTCTCAGTGCTGGCTGTGGGTGGAGAACTGGCAGTGCTGGCTGTGTGGTGGGAGCACTAACAATGCTGGCTGTGGGGGGGGCACTGACAGTGCTGGCTGTGTGGGGGAGCACTGACACTGCTGGCTGTGTGGGGGAGCACTGACAGTGCTGGCTGTGTAGGGGAGCACAGACAGTGCTGGCTGTGTGGGGAGCACTGACAGTGCTGGCTGTGTGGTGGGAGCACTGACAGTGCTGGCTGTGTGGTGGGAGCACTGACAGGTCTGGCTGTGTGGTGGGAGCACTGACAGTGCTGGCTGTGTGGGGGAGCACTGACAGTGCTGGCTGTGTGGGGGGAGCACTGACAGTGCTGGCTGTGTGGTGGGAGCACTGACAGGTCTGGCTGTGTGGTGGGAGCACTGACAGTGCTAGCTGTGTGGGGGGAGCACTGACAGTGCTGGCTGTGTGGTGGGAGCACTGACAGTGCTGTCTGTGTGGGGAGCACTGTCAGTGCTGGCTGTGTGGTGGGAGCACTGACGGTGCTGGCTGTGTGTGTGGGAGCACTGACAGTGCTGGCTGTGTGGGGGAGCACTGACAGTGCTGGCTGTGTGGGGGGAGGATGACAGTGCTGGCTGTGTGGGGGAGCACTGACAGTGCTGGCTGTGTGGGGTAGGAGCACTGACAGTGCTGGCTGTGTGGGGGGAGCACTGACAGTGCTGGCTGTGTGGGGGGTGCACTGACAGTGCTGGCTGTGTGGTGGGAGCACTGACAGTGCTGGCTGTATGTGTGGGAGCACTGACAGTGCCGTCTGTATGGTGGGAGCACTGACAGTGCTGGCTGTGTGCTGGGAGCCCTAACAGTGCTGGCTGTGTGGGGAGAGCATTGACAGTGCTGGCTGAGTGGGAGGAGCACTGACAGTGCTGGCTGTGTGGTGGGAGCACTGGCAGTGCTGGAAGTGTGGTGGGAGCACTGACAGTGCTGGCTATGTAGTGGGAGCACGGACAGTGCTGGCTCTGTGGGGGAGCACTGAAAGTGCTGGCTGTGTGGTGGGAGCACTGACAGTGCTGTCTGTGAGGGTGGAGCACTGACGGTGCTGGCTGTGTGGGGGAGCACTGACAGTGCTGGCTGTGTGGTGGGAGCACTGACAGTGCTGTCTGTGTGGGGGGAGCACTGACAGTGCTGGCTGTGTGGGGGAGCACTGACAGTGCTGGCTGTGTGGTGGGAGCACTGACAGTGCTGTCTGTGTGGGGAGAGCACTGACAGTGCTGGCTGTGTGGTGGGAGCACTGACAGTGCTGTCTGTGTGGGGGGAGCACTGACAGTGCTGGCTGTGTGGGGGAGCACTGACAGTGCTGGCTGTGGGGGGGAGCACTGACAGGGCTGGCTGTGTGGGGGGATCACTGAGAGTGCTGGCTGTGTGGGGGAGCACTGACAGTGCTTGCTGTGTGGGGGAGCACTGACAGTTCTGTCTGTGTGGGGGGAGCACTGACAGTGCTGGCTGTGTGGGGGAGCACTGACAGTGCTGGCTGTGTGGTGGGAGCAACGACAGTGCTGGCTGTGTGATGGGAGCACTGAAAGTGCTCGCTGTGTGGGGAAGCACTGACAGTGCTGGCTGTGTGGTGGGAGCACTGACAGTGCTGGCTGTGTGGGCGGAGCACTGACAGTGCTGGCTGTATGGGGGAGCACTGACAGTGCTGGCTGTGTGGGGGGAGCACTGACAGTGCTGGCTGTGTGGGGGAGCACTGACAGTTCTGGCTGTGTGGTGGGAGCACTGACAGTGCTGGTTGTGTGGTGGGAGCACTGACAGTGCTGGCTGTGTGGGGGAGTACTGACACTGCTAGCTCTGTGGGAGGGCACTGGCAGTGCTGGCTGTGTGGGTCGCACTCTCAGTGCTGGCTGTGTGGGGGAGCACTGACAGTGCTGGCAGTGTGGGGGAGCACTGACAGTGCTGGCTGTGTGGGGAGAACTGCCAGTGCTGGCTGTGTGGTGGGAGCACTGACAGTGCTGGCAGTGTGGGGTGAGCACTGACAGTTCTGGCTCTGTGGGGGAGCACTGACAGTGCTGGCTGTGTCGTGGGAGCACTGAGAGTGCTGGCTGTGAGGGTGGAGAACTGACAGTGCTGGCTGTGTGGTGGGAGCGCTGGCAGTGCTGGCTGTGTGGGTGGAGCACTGACAGTGCTGGCTGTGTGGGGAGCACTGACAGTGCTGGCTGTGTGGGGGGAGCACTGACAGTGCTGGATTTGTGGGGGAGCACTGGCAGTGCTGGCTGTATGGGGAGCACTGACAGTGCTGGCTGTGTGGTGGGAGCACTGACAGTGCTGGCTGTGTGGTGGAGCACTTACAGTGCTGGCTGTGTGGTGGGAGCACTGGCAGTGCTGGCTGTGTGGTGGGAGCACTGACAGTGCTGGCTGTGCGGGGAGCACTGACAGTGCTGGCTATGTGGGGGGAGCACTGACAGTGCTGGCTGTGTGGGGGAGAACTGACAGTGCTGGCTGTGTGGTGGGAGCACTGACAGTGCTGGCTGCGTGGGGGGGCAATGACACTGCTGGCTGTGTGGGGGAGCACTGACAGTGCTGGCTGTGTGGGGGAGCACAGACAGTGCTGGCTGTGTGGGGGAGCACTGACAGTGCTGGCTGTGTGGTGGGAGCACTGACAGTGCTGGCTGTGTGGTGGGAGCACTGACAGGTCTGGCTGTGTGGTGGGAGCACTGACAGTGCTGGCTGTGTGGGGGGAGCACTGACAGTGCTGGCTGTGTGGGGGGAGCACTGACAGTGCTGGCTGTGTGGTGGGAGCACTGACAATGCTGGTTGTGGGGGAGCACTGACAGTGCTGGCTGTGTGGGGTGGGGGCACTGACAGTGCTGGCTGTGTGGGGGAGCACTGACACTGCTGGCTGTGTGGGGGAGCACTGACAGTGCTGGCTGTGTGGGGGAGCACAGACAGTGCTGGCTGTGTGGGGGAGCACTGACAGTGCTGGCTGTGTGGTGGGAGCACAGACAGTGCTGGCTGTGTGGTGGGAGCACTGACAGGTCTGGCTGTGTGGTGGGAGCACTGACAGTGCTGGCTGCGTGGGGAGCACTGACAGTGCTGGCTGTGTGGGGGGGAGCACTGACAGTGCTGGCAGTGTGGGGGAGCACTGACAGTGCTGGCTGTGTGGGGGAGCACTGACAGTTCTGGCTGTGTGGTGGGAGCACTGACAGTGCTGGCTGTGTGGGGGTACACTGACAGTGCTGGCTGTGTGGTGGGAGCACTGACAGTGCTGGTTGTGTGGTGGGAGCACAGACAGTGCTGGCTGTGTGGGGTGAGCACTGACAGTGCTGGCTCTGTGGGGGAGCACTGACAGTGCTGGCTGTGTCGTGGGAGCACTGAGAGTGCTGGCTGTGAGGGTGGAGAACTGACAGTGCTGGCTGTGTGGTGGGAGCGCTGGCAGTGCTGGCTGTGTGGGTGGAGCACTGACAGTGCTGGCTGTGTGGGGAGCACTGACAGTGCTGGCTGTGTGGGGGGAGCACTGACAGTGCTGGATTTGTGGGGGAGCACTGGCAGTGCTGGCTGTATGGGGAGCACTGACAGTGCTGGCTGTGTGGTGGGAGCACTGACAGTGCTGGCTGTGTGGTGGAGCACTTACAGTGCTGGCTGTGTGGTGGGAGCACTGGCAGTGCTGGCTGTGTGGTGGGAGCACTGACAGTGCTGGCTGTGCGGGGAGCACTGACAGTGCTGGCTATGTGGGGGGAGCACTGACAGTGCTGGCTGTGTGGGGGAGAACTGACAGTGCTGGCTGTGTGGTGGGAGCACTGACAGTGCTGGCTGCGTGGGGGGGCAATGACACTGCTGGCTGTGTGGGGGAGCACTGACAGTGCTGGCTGTGTGGGGGAGCACAGACAGTGCTGGCTGTGTGGTGGGAGCACTGACAGTGCTGGCTGTGTGGTGGGAGCACTGACAGGTCTGGCTGTGTGGTGGGAGCACTGACAGTGCTGGCTGTGTGGGGGGAGCACTGACAGTGCTGGCTGTGTGGGGGGAGCACTGACAGTGCTGGCTGTGTGGTGGGAGCACTGACAATGCTGGCTGTGGGGGAGCACTGACAGTGCTGGCTGTGTGGGGTGGGGGCACTGACAGTGCTGGCTGTGTGGGGGAGCACTGACACTGCTGGCTGTGTGGGGGAGCACTGACAGTGCTGGCTGTGTGGGGGAGCACAGACAGTGCTGGCTGTGTGGGGGAGCACTGACAGTGCTGGCTGTGTGGTGGGAGCACAGACAGTGCTGGCTGTGTGGTGGGAGCACTGACAGGTCTGGCTGTGTGGTGGGAGCACTGACAGTGCTGGCTGTGTGGGGGAGCACTGACAGTGCTGGCTGTGTGGGGGAGCACTGACAGTGCTGGCTGTGTGGTGGGAGCACAGACAGTGCTGGCTGTGTGGTGGGAGCACTGACAGGTCTGGCTGTGTGGTGGGAGCACTGACAGTGCTGGCTGTGTGGGGGAGCACTGACAGTGCTGGCTGTGTGGGGGGAGCACTGACAGTGCTGGCTGTGTGGTGGGAGCACTGACAGGTCTGGCTGTGTGGTGGGAGCACTGACAGTGCTGGCTGTGTGGGGGGAGCGCTGTCAGTGCTGGCTGTGTGGTGGGAGCACTGACGGTGCTGGCTGTGTGTGTGGGAGCACTGACAGTGCTGGCTGTGTGGGGGAGCACTGACAGTGCTGGCTGTGTGGGGGGAGGATGACAGTGCTGGCTGTGTGGGGTAGGAGCACTGACAGTGCTGGCTGTGTGGGGGAGCACTGACAGTGCTGGCTGTGTGGGGGGTGCACTGACAGTACTGGCTGTGTGGGGGGAGCACTGATAGTGCTGGCTGTGTGGTGGGAGCACTGACAGTGCTGGCTGTGTGGGGAGAGCACTGACAGTGCGGGTTGTGTGGTGGGAGCACTGACAGTGCTGGCTGTATGTGTGGGAGCACTGACAGTGCCGTCTGTATGGTGGGAGCACTGACAGTGCTGGCTGTGTGCTGGGAGCACTAACAGTGCTGGCTGTGTGGGGAGAGCACTGACAGTGCTGGCTGTGTGGGAGGAGCACTGACAGTGCTGGCTGTGTGGTGGGAGCACTGGCAGTGCTGGCTGTGTGGCGGGAGCACTGACAGTGCTGGCTATGTAGTGGGAGCACGGACAGTGCTGGCTCTGTGGGGGAGCACTGAAAGTGCTGGCTGTGTGGTGGGAGCACTGACAGTGCTGTCTGTGAGGGTGGAGCACTGACGGTGCTGGCTGTGTGGGGGAGCACTGACAGTGCTGGCTGTGTGGGGTGAGCACTGACAGTGCTGGCTGTGGGGGGGAGCACTGACAGGGCTGGCTGTGTGGGGGGATCACTGAGAGTGCTGGCTGTGTGGGGGAGCACTGACAGTGCTTGCTGTGTGGGGGAGCACTGACAGTTCTGGCTGTGTGGGGGGAGCACTGACAATGCTGGCTGTGTGGTGGAGCACTGACAGTGCTGGCTGTGTGGTGGGAGCACTGACAGTGCTGGCTGTGTGATGGGAGCACTGACAGTGCTCGCTGTGTGGGGAAGCACTGACAGTGCTGGCTGTGTGGTGGCAGCACTGACAGTGCTGCCTGTGTGGGCGGAGCACTGACAGTGCTGGCTGTATGGGGGGGAGCACTGACAGTGCTGGCTGTGTGGGGGGAGCACAGACAGTGCTGGCTGTGTGGGGGAGCACTGACAGTTCTGGCTGTGTGGTGGGAGCACTAACAGTGCTGGCTGTGTGGGGGTACACTGACAGTGCTGGCTGTGTGGTGGGAGCACTGACAGTGCTGGTTGTGTGGTGGGAGCACTGACAGTGCTGGCTGTGTAGGGGAGCACTGACACTGCTAGCTCTGTGGGAGGGCACTGACAGTGCTGGCTGTGTGGGTCGCACTCTCAGTGCTGGCTGTGTGGCGGAGCACTGACAGTGCTGGCTGTGTGGTGGGAGCACTGACAGTGCTGGCAGTGTGGGGGGAGCACTGATAGTGCTGGCTGTGGGGGGAGAACTGCCAGTGCTGGCTGTGTGGGGGGATCACTGAGAGTGCTGGCTGTGTGGGGGAGCACAGACAGTGCTGGCTGTGTGGGGTGAGCACTGACAGTGCTGGCTCTGTGGGGGAGCACTGACAGTGCTGGCTGTGTGGTGGGAGCACTGAGAGTGCTGGCTTTGAGGGTGGAGCACTGACAGTGCTGGCTGTGTGGTGGGAGCACTGGCAGTGCTGGCTGTGTGGGTGGAGCACTGACAGTGCTGGCTGTGTGGGGAGCACTGACAGTGCTGGCTGTGTGGGGGGAGCACTGACAGTGCTGGATTTGTGGGGGAGCACTGGCAGTGCTGGCTGTATGGGGAGCACTGACAGTGCTGGCTGTGTGGTGGGAGCACTGACAGTGCTGGCTGTGTGGTGGAGCACTTACAGTGCTGGCTGTGTGGTGGGAGCACTGGCAGTGCTGGCTGTGTGGTGGGAGCACTGACAGTGCTGGCTGTGCGGGGAGCACTGACAGTGCTGGCTATGTGGGGGGAGCACTGACAGTGCTGGCTGTGTGGGGGAGAACTGACAGTGCTGGCTGTGTGGTGGGAGCACTGACAGTGCTGGCTGCGTGGGGGGCACTGACACTGCTGGCTGTGTGGGGGAGCACTGACAGTGCTGGCTGTGTGGGGGAGCACAGACAGTGCTGGCTGTGTGCGGGAGCACTGACAGTGCTGGCTGTGTGGTGGGAGCACTGACAGTGCTGGCTGTGTGGTGGGAGCACTGACAGGTCTGGCTGTGTGGTGGGAGCACTGACAGTGCTGGCTGTGTGGGGGGAGCACTGACAGTGCTGGCTGTGTGGGGGGAGCACTGACAGTGCTGGCTGTGTGGTGGGAGCACTGACAGGTCTGGCTGTGTGGTGGGAGCACTGACAGTGCTGGCTGTGTGGGGGAGCACTGACAGTGCTGGCTGTGTGGTGGGAGCACTGACAGTGCTGTCTGTGTGGGGAGCACTGTCAGTGCTGGCTGTGTGGTGGGAGCACTGACGGTGCTGGCTGTGTGTGTGGGAGCACTGACAGTGCTGGCTGTGTGGGGGGAGGATGACAGTGCTGGCTGTGTGGGGTAGGAGCACTGACAGTGCTGGCTGTGTGGGGGAGCACTGACAGTGCTGGCTGTGTGGGGGGTGCACTGACAGTGCTGGCTGTGTGGGGGGAGCACTGATAGTGCTGGCTGTGTGGTGGGAGCACTGACAGTGCTGGCTGTGTGGGGAGAGCACTGACAGTGCTGGCTGTGTGGTGGGAGCACTGACAGTGATGGCTGTATGTGTGGGAGCACTGACAGTGCCGTCTGTATGGTGGGAGCACTGACAGAGCTGGCTGTGTGCTGGGAGCACTAACAGTGCTGGCTGTGTGGGGAGAGCACTGACAGCTCTGGCTGTGTGGGAGGAGCACTGACAGTGCTGGCTGTATGGTGGGAGCACTGGCAGTGCTGGCTGTGTGGTGGGAGCACTGACAGTACTGGCTATGTAGTGGGAGCACGGACAGTGGTGGCTGTGTGGGGGAGCACTGACAGTGCTGTCTGTGAGGGTGGAGCACTGACGGTGCTGGCTGTGTGGGGGAGCACTGACAGTGCTGGCTGTGTGGTGGGAGCACTGACAGTGCTGTCTGTGAGGGTGGAGCACTGACAGTGCTGTCTGTGTGGGGGAGCACTGACAGTGCTAGCTCTGTGGGTGGAGAACTGGCAGTGCTGGCTGTGGGGGAGCACTGACAGTGCTGGCTGTGTGGTGTGGGGGCACTGACAGTGCTGGCTGTGTGGTGGGAGTACTGACAGTGCTGGCTGTGTGGTGGGAGCACTGGCAGTGCTGGCTGTGTGGGGGAGCACTGACAGTGCTGGCTGTGTGGTGTTAGCACTGACAGTGCTGGCTGTATTGGGTGGAAGCACTGACAGCGCTGGCTGTGTAGGGGAGCACTAACAGTGCTGGCTGTGTGGGGGGCACTGACAGTGCTGGCTGTGTGGGGGGAGCACTGACAGTGCTGGTTGTGTGGGGGGAGCACTGACAGTGCTCGCTGTGTGGTGGGAGCACTGATAGTGCTGGCTGTGTGGTGGGAGCACTGAAAGTGCTGGCTGTGTGGGAGAGCACTGACAGTGTTGGCTGTGAGGGTGGAGCACTGACAGTGCTGGCTGTGTGGGGTGAGAGCACTGACAGTGCTGGCTGTGTGCGGGAGCACTGACAGTGCTGGCTGTGTGGTGGGAGCACTGACAGTGCTGGCTGTGTGGGGGGAGCACTGACAGTGCTGGCTGTGTGGTGGGAGCACTGACAGGTCTGGCTGTGTGGTGGGAGCACTGACAGTGCTGGCTGTGTGGGGGGAGCACTGACAGTGCTGGCTGTGTGGTGGGAGCACTGACAGTGCTGTCTGTGTGGGGAGCACTGTCAGTGCTGGCTGTGTGGTGGGAGCACTGACGGTGCTGGCTGTGTGTGTGGGAGCACTGACAGTGCTGGCTGTGTGGTGGGAGCACTGACAGGTCTGGCTGTGTGGTGGGAGCACTGACAGTGCTGGCTGTGTGGGGGGAGGATGACAGTGCTGGCTGTGTGGGGTAGGAGCACTGACAGTGCTGGCTGTGTGGGGGAGCACTGACAGTGCTGGCTGTGTGGGGGGTGCACTGACAGTGCTGGCTGTGTGGGGGGAGCACTGATAGTGCTGGCTGTGTGGTGGGAGCTATGACAGTGCTGGCTGTGTGGGGGGCACTGACAGTGCTGGCTGTGTGGTGGGTGCACTGACAGTGATGGCTGTATGTGTGGGAGCACTGACAGTGCCGTCTGTATGGTGGGAGCACTGACAGTGCTGGCTGTGTGCTGGTAGCACTAACAGTGCTGGCTGTGTGGGGGAGCACTGACAGTGCTGGCTGTGTGGTGTTAGCACTGACAGTGCTGGCTGTGTTGGGTGGAAGCACTGACAGTGCTGGCTGTGTAGGGGAGCACTGACAGTGCTGGCTGTGTGGGGGGCACTGACAGTGCTGGCTGTGTGGGGTGAGAGCACTGACAGTGCTGGCTGTGTGAGGGGAGCACTGACAGTGTTGGCTCTGTGGGGTGGGAGCACTGACAGTGCTGGCTCTGTGGTGGGAGCACTTGCATTGCTGGCTGTGTGGTGGGAGCACTGACAGTGCTGGCTGTGTGGTGGGAGCACTGACAGTGCTGGCTGCGTGGGGGGAGCACTGACAGTGCTGGCTGTGTGGTGGGAGTACTGACAGTGCTGGCTGTGTGGTGGGAGCACTTGCATTGCTGGCTGTGTGGTGGGAGCACTGACAGTACTGGGTGTGTGGGGGGAGCACTGACAGTGCTGGCTGTGTGGTGAGGGAGCACTGGCAGTGCTGGCTGTGTGGGGGAAGCACTGACAGTGCTGGCTGTGTGGGGGAGCACTGACAGTGCTGGCTGTGTGGGGAGCACTGACAGTGCTGGCTGTGTGGGCAGCACTGACAGTTCTGGATGTGTGGTGGGAGCACTGACAGTGCTGGCTGTGTGGGCAGCACTGACAGTTCTGGATGTGTGGTGGGAGCACTGACAGTGCTGGCTGTGTGGTGGGAGCACTGACAGTGCTGGCTGTGTGATGGGATCACTGACAGTGCTGGCTGTGAGGGTGGAGCGCTGACAGTGCTGGCTCTGTGGGGGAGCACAGACAGTGCTGGCTGTGTGGGGAGCACAGACAGTGCTGGCTGTGTGTGGGGAGCACTGACAGTGCTGGCTGTGTGGGGGAGCACTAACAGTGCTGGCAGTGTGGTGGGAGAACTGGCAGTGCTGGCTGTGCGGTGGGAGCACTGACAGTGCTGGCTGTGTGGGGGAGCACTAACAGTGCTAGCTGTGTGGGGGAGCACTAACAGTGCTGGCTGTGTGGTGGGAGCACTGAAATTGCTGGCTGTGTGGGGGGAGCAGTGACAGTGCTGGCTGGGTGGTGGGAGCACTGACAGTGCTGGCTGTGTGGGGGAGCACTGACAGTGCTGGCTGTGTGGGGGGAGCACTGACAGTGCTGGCTGTGAGGGTGGAGCACTGACAGTGCTGGCTCTGTGGGGGAGCACAGACAGTGCTGGCTGTGTGGGGAGCACTGACAGTGCTGGCTGTGTGTGGGGAGCACTGACAGTGCTGGCTGTGTGGTGGGAGCACTGACAGTGCTGGCTGTGTGCGGTAGGAGCATTGACGGTGCTGGCTGTGTGGTGGGAGCACTGACAGTGCTGGCTGTGTGGGAGAGCACTGGCAGTGCTGGCTGTGTGGGGAGCACTGACAGTGCTGGCTGTGTGGGGGGTGCACTGACAGTGCTGGCTGTGTGGGGGGAGCACTGACAGTGCTGGCTGTGTGGGGAGCACTGACAGTGCTGGCTGTGTGGGGGAGCACTGGCAGTGCTGGGTGTGTGGGGGGAGCACTGACAGTGCTGGCTGTGTGGGGAGCACTGACAGTGCTGGCTGTGTGGGGGAGCATTGACAGTGCTGGCTGTGTGGGGGAGCACTGACAGTGCTGGCTGTGTGGGGAGGACTGACAGTGCTGGCTGTGTGGGGGGTGCACTGACAGTGTTGGCTGTGTGGGGGGAGCACTGACAGTGCTGGCTGTGTGGGGGGTGCACTGACAGTGCTGGATGTGTGGGGGGAGCACTGATAGTGCTGGCTGTGTGGTGGGAGCACTGACAGTGCTGGCTGTGCGGTGGGAGCACTAACAATGCTGGCTGTGTGGGGGAGCACTGACAGTGCTGGCTGTGTGGGGGGAGCACTGACAGTGCTGGCTTGAGGGTGGAACACTGACAGTGCTGGCTCTGTGGGGGAGCACAGACAGTGCTGGCTGTGTGGGGAGCACTGACAGTGCTGGCTGTGTCTGGGGAGCACTGACAGTGCTGGCTGTGTGGTGGGAGCACTGACAGTGTTGGCTGTGTGCGGTAGGAGCACTGACGGTGCTGGCTGTGTGGTGGGAGCACTGACAGTGCCGTCTGTATGGTGGGAGCACTGACAGTGCTGGCTGTGTGCTGTGAGCACTAACAGTGCTGGCTGTGTGGGGAGAGCACTGACAGTGCTGCTGTGTGGGAGGAGCACTGACAGTGCTGGCTGTGTGGTGGGAGCACTGGCAGTGCTGGCTGTGTGGTGGGAGCACTGACAGTACTGGCTATGTAGTGGGAGCACGGACAGTGCTGGCTCTGTGGGGGAGCACTGAAAGTGCTGGCTGTGTGTTGGGAGCACTAACAGTGCTGTCTGTTAGGGTGGAGCACTGACAGTGCTGTCTGTGTGGGGGAGCACTGACAGTGCTAGCTCTGTGGGTGGAGAACTGGCAGTGCTGGCTGTGTGGGAGCACTGATAGTGCTGGCTGTGTGGTGTGGGGGCACTGACAGTGCTGGCTGTGTGGTGGGAGCACTGGCAGTGCTGGCTGTGTGGGGGAGCACTGACCGTGCTGGCTGTGTGGTGGTAGCACTGACAGTGCTGGCTGTGTTGGGTGGAAGCACTGACAGTGCTGGCTGTGTAGGGGAGCACTGACAGTGCTGGCTGTGTGCGGGGCACTGACAGTGCTGGCTGTGTGGGGGGAGCACTGACAGTGCTGGTTGTGTGGGGGGAGCACTGACAGTGCTCGCTGTGTGGTGGGAGCACTGATAGTGCTGGCTGTGTGGTGGAAGCACTGAAAGTGCTGGCTGTGTGGGAGAGCACTGACAGTGTTGGCTGTGTGGGGGGAGCACTGACAGTGCTGGCTGTGTGGGGTGAGAGCACTGACAGTGCTGGCTGTGTGAGGGGAGCACTGACAGTGTTGGTTCTGTGGGGTGGGAGCACTGACAGTGCTGGCTCTGTGGTGGGAGCACTTGCATTGCTGGCTGTGTGGTGGGAGCACTGACAGTGCTGGCTGTGTGGTGGGAGCACTGACAGTGCTGGCTGCGTGGGGGGAGCACTGACAGTGCTGGCTGTGTGGCGGGAGTACTGACAGTGCTGGCTGTGTGGTGGGAGCACTTGCATTGCTGGCTGTGTGGTGGGAGCACTGACAGTGCTGGCTGTGTGGTGGGAGTACTGACAGTGCTGGCTGTGTGGTGGGAGCACTGGCAGTGCTGGCTGTGTGGGGGAGCACTGACAGTGCTGGCTGTGTTGTGTTAGCACTGACAGTGCTGGCTGTGTGGGGGGAGCACTGACAGTGCTGGCTGTGTGGGGGAGCACTGACAGTGCTGGTTGTGTGGGGGGAGCACTGACAGTGCTCGCTGTGTGGTGGGAGCACTGATAGTGCTGGCTGTGTGGTGGGAGCACTGAAAGTGCTGGCTGTGTGGGAGAGCACTGACAGTGTTGGCTGTGAGGGTGGAGCACTGACAGTGCTGGCTGTGTGGGGTGAGAGCACTGACAGTGCTGGCTGTGTGAGGGGAGCACTGACAGTGTTGGCTCTGTGGGGTGGGAGCACTGACAGTGCTGGCTCTGTGGTGGGAGCACTTGCATTGCTGGCGGTGTGGTGGGAGCACTGACAGTGCTGGCTTTGTGGTGGGAGCACTGACAGTGCTGGCTGCGTGGGGGGAGCACTGACAGTGCTGGCTGTGTGGTGGGAGTACTGACAGTGCTGGCTGTGTGGTGGGAGCACTTGCATTGCTGGCTGTGTGGTGGGTGCACTGACAGTACTGGGTGTGTGGGGGGAGCACTGACAGTGCTGGCTGTGTGGTGAGGGAGCACTGGCAGTGCTGGCTGTGTGGGGGAAGCACTGACAGTGCTGGCTGTGTGGGGAGCACTGACAGTGCTGGCTGTGTGGGGGAGCACTGACAGTGCTGGCTGTGTGGGCAGCACTGACAGTTCTGGATGTGTGGTGGGAGCACTGACAGTGCTGGCTGTGTGGTGGGAGCACTGACAGTGCTGGCTGTGTGGTGGGAGCACTGACAGTGCTGGCTGTGAGGGTGGAGCGCTGACAGTGCTGGCTCTGTGGGGGAGCACAGACAGTGCTGGCTGTGTGGGGAGCACAGACAGTGCTGGCTGTGTGTGGGGAGCACTGACAGTGCTGGCTGTGTGGGGGAGCACTAACAGTGCTGGCAGTGTGGTGGGAGCACTGGCAGTGCTGGCTGTGCGGTGGGAGCACTGACAGTGCTGGCTGTGTGGGGGAGCACTAACAGTGCTAGCTGTGTGGGGGAGCACTAACAGTGCTGGCTGTGTGGTGGGAGCACTGAAATTGCTAGCTGTGTGGTGGGAGCAGTGACAGTTCTGGCTGTGTGGTGGGAGCACTGACAGTGCTGGCTGTGTGGTGGGAGCACTGACAGTGCTGGCTGGGTGGTGGGAGCACTGACAGTGCTGGCTGTGTGGGGGAGCACTGACAGTGCTGGCTGTGTGGGGGGAGCACTGACAGTGCTGGCTGTGAGGGTGGAGCACTGACAGTGCTGGCTCTGTGGGGGAGCACAGACAGTGCTGGCTGTGTGGGGAGCACTGACAGTGCTGGCTGTGTGTGGGGAGCACTGAGAGTGCTGGCTGTGTGGTGGGAGCACTGACAGTGCTGGCTGTGTGCGGTAGGAGCACTGACGGTGCTGGCTGTGTGGTGGGAGCACTGACAGTGCTGGCTGTGTGGGAGAGCACTGGCAGTGCTGGCTGTGTGGGGAGCACTGACAGTGCTGGCTGTGTGGGGGGTGCACTGACAGTGCTGGCTGTGTGGGGGGAGCACTGACAGTGCTGGCTGTGTGGGGAGCACTGACAGTGCTGGCTGTGTGGGGGAGCACTGGCAGTGCTGGGTGTGTGGGGGGAGCACTGACAGTGCTGGCTGTGTGGGGAGCACTGACAGTGCTGGCTGTGTGGGGGAGCATTGACAGTGCTGGCTGTGTGGGGGAGCACTGACAGTGCTGGCTGTGTGGGGAGGACTGACAGTGCTGGCTGTGTGGGGGGTGCACTGACAGTGTTGGCTGTGTGGAGGGAGCACTGACAGTGCTGGCTGTGTGGGGGGAGCACTGACAGTGCTGGCTGTGTGGGGGGTGCACTGACAGTGCTGGCTGTGTGGGGGGAGCACTGATAGTGCTGGCTGTGTGGTTGGAGCACTGACAGTGCTGGCTGTGTGGGGAGAGCACTGACAGTGCTGGCTGTGCGGTGGGAGCACTAACAATGCTGGCTGTGTGGGGGAGCACTGACAGTGCTGGCTGTGTGGGGGGAACACTGACAGTGCTGGCTGTGAGGGTGGAGCACTGACAGTGCTGGCTGTGTGGTGGGAGCACTGGCAGTGCTGGCTGTGTGGCGGGAGCACTGACAGTGCTGGCTATGTAGTGGGAGCACGGACAGTGCTGGCTCTGTGGGGGAGCACTGACAGTGCTGGCTGTGTGGTGGGAGCACTAACAGTGCTGTCTGTGAGGGTGGAGCACTGACGGTGCTGGCTGTGTGGGGGAGCACTGACAGTGCTGGCTGTGTGGGGTGAGCACTGACAGTGCTGGCTGTGTGGGGGGATCACTGAGAGTGCTGGCTGTGTGGGGGAGCACTGACAGTGCTTGCTGTGTGGGTGAGCACTGACAGTTCTGGCTGTGTGGGGGGAGCACTGACAATGCTGGCTGTGTGGTGGAGCACTGACAGTGCTGGCTGTGTGGTGGGAGCACTGACAGTGCTGGCTGTGTGATGGGAGCACTGACAGTGCTCGCTGTGTGGGGAAGCACTGACAGTGCTGGCTGTGTGGTGGCAGCACTGACAGTGCTGCCTGTGTGGGCGGAGCACTGACAGTGCTGGCTGTATGGGGGGGAGCACTGACAGTGCTGGCTGTGTGGGGGGAGCACAGACAGTGCTGGCTGTGTGGGGGAGCACTGACAGTTCTGGCTGTGTGGTGGGAGCACTAACAGTGCTGGCTGTGTGGCGGTACACTGAAAGTGCTGGCTGTGTGGTGGGAGCACTGACAGTGCTGGTTGTGTGGTGGGAGCACTGACAGTGCTGGCTGTGTAGGGGAGCACTGACACTGCTAGCTCTGTGGGAGGGCACTGACAGTGCTGGCTGTGTGGGTCGCACTCTCAGTGCTGGCTGTGTGGCGGAGCACTGACAGTGCTGGCTGTGTGGTGGGAGCACTGACAGTGCTGGCAGTGTGGGGGGAGCACTGATAGTGCTGGCTGTGGGGGGAGAACTGCCAGTGCTGGCTGTGTGGGGGGATCACTGAGAGTGCTGGCTGTGTGGGGAGCACAGACAGTGCTGGCTGTGTGGGGTGAGCACTGACAGTGCTGGCTCTGTGGGGGAGCACTGACAGTGCTGGCTGTGTGGTGGGAGCACTGAGAGTGCTGGCTTTGAGGGTGGAGCACTGACAGTGCTGGCTGTGTGGTGGGAGCACTGGCAGTGCTGGCTGTGTGGGTGGAGCACTGACAGTGCTGGCTGTGTGGGGAGCACTGACAGTGCTGGCTGTGTGGGGGGAGCACTGACAGTGCTGGATTTGTGGGGGAGCACTGGCAGTGCTGGCTGTATGGGGAGCACTGACAGTGCTGGCTGTGTGGTGGGAGCACTGACAGTGCTGGCTGTGTGGTGGAGCACTTACAGTGCTGGCTGTGTGGTGGGAGCACTGGCAGTGCTGGCTGTGTGGTGGGAGCACTGACAGTGCTGGCTGTGCGGGGAGCACTGACAGTGCTGGCTATGTGGGGGGAGCACTGACAGTGCTGGCTGTGTGGGGGAGAACTGACAGTGCTGGCTGTGTGGTGGGAGCACTGACAGTGCTGGCTGCGTGGGGGGCACTGACACTGCTGGCTGTGTGGGGGAGCACTGACAGTGCTGGCTGTGTGGGGGAGCACAGAGAGTGCTGGCTGTGTGCGGGAGCACTGACAGTGCTGGCTGTGTGGTGGGAGCACTGACAGGTCTGGCTGTGTGGTGGGAGCACTGACAGTGCTGGCTGTGTGGGGGGAGCACTGACAGTGCTGGCTGTGTGGGGGGAGCACTGACAGTGCTGGCTGTGTGGTGGGAGCACTGACAGGTCTGGCTGTGTGGTGGGAGCACTGACAGTGCTGGCTGTGTGGGGGAGCACTGACAGTGCTGGCTGTGTGGTGGGAGCACTGACAGTGCTGTCTGTGTGGGGAGCACTGTCAGTGCTGGCTGTGTGGTGGGAGCACTGACGGTGCTGGCTGTGTGTGTGGGAGCACTGACAGTGCTGGCTGTGTGGGGGGAGGATGACAGTGCTGGCTGTGTGGGGTAGGAGCACTGACAGTGCTGGCTGTGTGGGGGAGCACTGACAGTGCTGGCTGTGTGGGGGGTGCACTGACAGTGCTGGCTGTGTGGGGGGAGCACTGATAGTGCTGGCTGTGTGGTGGGAGCACTGACAGTGCTGGCTGTGTGGGGAGAGCACTGACAGTGCTGGCTGTGTGGTGGGAGCACTGACAGTGATGGCTGTATGTGTGGGAGCACTGACAGTGCCGTCTGTATGGTGGGAGCACTGACAGTGCTGGCTGTGTGCTGGGAGCACTAACAGTGCTGGCTGTGTGGGGAGAGCACTGACAGTGCTGGCTGTGTGGGAGGAGCACTGACAGTGCTGGCTGTGTGGTGGGAGCACTGGCAGTGCTGGCTGTGTGGTGGGAGCACTGACAGTACTGGCTATGTAGTGGGAGCACGGACAGTGGTGGCTGTGTGGGGGAGCACTGAAAGTGCTGGCTGTGTGTTGGGAGCACTGACAGTGCTGTCTGTGAGGGTGGAGCACTGACAGTGCTGTCTGTGTGGGGGAGCACTGACAGTGCTAGCTCTGTGGGTGGAGAACTGGCAGTGCTGGCTGTGGGGGAGCACTGATAGTGCTGGCTGTGTGGTGTGGGGGCACTGACAGTGCTGGCTGTGTGGTGGGAGTACTGACAGTGCTGGCTGTGTGGTGGGAGCACTGGCAGTGCTGGCTGTGTGGGGGAGCACTGACAGTGCTGGCTGTGTGGTGTTAGCACTGACAGTGCTGGCTGTATTGGGTGGAAGCACTGACAGTGCTGGCTGTGTAGGGGAGCACTAACAGTGCTGGCTGTGTGGGGGGCACTGACAGTGCTGGCTGTGTGGGGGGAGCACTGACAGTGCTGGTTGTGTGGGGGGAGCACTGACAGTGCTCGCTGTGTGGTGGGAGCACTGATAGTGCTGGCTGTGTGGTGGGAGCACTGAAAGTGCTGGCTGTGTGGGAGAGCACTGACAGTGTTGGCTGTGAGGGTGGAGCACTGACAGTGCTGGCAGTGTGGGGGAGCACTGACAGTGCTGGCTGTGTGGTGGGAGCACTGACAGTGCTGGCTGTGTGGGGGGAGCACTGACAGTGCTGGCTGTGTGGTGGGAGCACTGACAGGTCTGGCTGTGTGGTGGGAGCACTGACAGTGCTGGCTGTGTGGGGGGAGCACTGACAGTGCTGGCTGTGTGGTGGGAGCACTGACAGTGCTGTCTGTGTGGGGAGCACTGTCAGTGCTGGCTGTGTGGTGGGAGCACTGACGGTGCTGGCTGTGTGTGTGGGAGCACTGACAGTGCTGGCTGTGTGGGGGGAGGATGACAGTGCTGGCTGTGTGGGGTAGGAGCACTGACAGTGCTGGCTGTGTGGGGGAGCACTGACAGTGCTGGCTGTGTGGGGGGTGCACTGACAGTGCTGGCTGTGTGGGGGGAGCACTGATAGTGCTGGCTGTGTGGTGGGAGCTATGACAGTGCTGGCTGTGTGGGGAGAGCACTGACAGTGCTGGCTGTGTGGGGGGCACTGACAGTGCTGGCTGTGTGGTGGGTGCACTGACAGTGATGGCTGTATGTGTGGGAGCACTGACAGTGCCGTCTGTATGGTGGGAGCACTGACAGTGCTGGCTGTGTGCTGGTAGCACTAACAGTGCTGGCTGTGTGGGGGAGCACTGACAGTGCTGGCTGTGTGGTGTTAGCACTGACAGTGCTGGCTGTGTTGGGTGGAAGCACTGACAGTGCTGGCTGTGTAGGGGAGCACTGACAGTGCTGGCTGTGTGGGGGGCACTGACAGTGCTGGCTGTGTGGTGGGAGCACTGATAGTGCTGGCTGTGTGGTGGGAGCACTGAAAGTGCTGGCTGTGTGGGAGAGCACTGACAGTGTTGGCTGTGAGGGTGGAGCACTGACAGTGCTGGCTGTGTGGGGTGAGAGCACTGACAGTGCTGGCTGTGTGAGGGGAGCACTGACAGTGCTGGCTGTGTGAGGGGAGCACTGACAGTGTTGGCTCTGTGGGGTGGGAGCACTGACAGTGCTGGCTCTGTGGTGGGAGCACTTGCATTGCTGGCTGTGTGGTGGGAGCACTGACAGTGCTGGCTGTGTGGTGGGAGCACTGACAGTGCTGGCTGCGTGGGGGGAGCACTGACAGTGCTGGCTGTGTGGTGGGAGTACTGACAGTGCTGGCTGTGTGGTGGGAGCACTTGCATTGCTGGCTGTGTGGTGGGAGCACTGACAGTACTGGGTGTGTGGGGGGAGCACTGACAGTGCTGGCTGTGTGGTGAGGGAGCACTGGCAGTGCTGGCTGTGTGGGGGAAGCACTGACAGTGCTGGCTGTGTGGGGGAGCACTGACAGTGCTGGCTGTGTGGGGAGCACTGACAGTGCTGGCTGTGTGGGCAGCACTGACAGTTCTGGATGTGTGGTGGGAGCACTGACAGTGCTGGCTGTGTGGGCAGCACTGACAGTTCTGGATGTGTGGTGGGAGCACTGACAGTGCTGGCTGTGTGGTGGGAGCACTGACAGTGCTGGCTGTGTGATGGGATCACTGACAGTGCTGGCTGTGAGGGTGGAGCGCTGACAGTGCTGGCTCTGTGGGGGAGCACAGACAGTGCTGGCTGTGTGGGGAGCACAGACAGTGCTGGCTGTGTGTGGGGAGCACTGACAGTGCTGGCTGTGTGGGGGAGCACTAACAGTGCTGGCAGTGTGGTGGGAGAACTGGCAGTGCTGGCTGTGCGGTGGGAGCACTGACAGTGCTGGCTGTGTGGGGGAGCACTAACAGTGCTAGCTGTGTGGGGGAGCACTAACAGTGCTGGCTGTGTGGTGGGAGCACTGAAATTGCTGGCTGTGTGGGGGGAGCAGTGACAGTGCTGGCTGGGTGGTGGGAGCACTGACAGTGCTGGCTGCGTGGGGGAGCACTGACAGTGCTGGCTGTGTGGGGGGAGCACTGACAGTGCTGGCTGTGAGGGTGGAGCACTGACAGTGCTGGCTCTGTGGGGGAGCACAGACAGTGCTGGCTGTGTGGGGAGCACTGACAGTGCTGGCTGTGTGTGGGGAGCACTGACAGTGCTGGCTGTGTGGTGGGAGCACTGACAGTGCTGGCTGTGTGCGGTAGGAGCACTGACGGTGCTGGCTGTGTGGTGGGAGCACTGACAGTGCTGGCTGTGTGGGAGAGCACTGGCAGTGCTGGCTGTGTGGGGAGCACTGACAGTGCTGGCTGTGTGGGGGGTGCACTGACAGTGCTGGCTGTGTGGGGGGAGCACTGACAGTGCTGGCTGTGTGGGGAGCACTGACAGTGCTGGCTGTGTGGGGGAGCACTGGCAGTGCTGGGTGTGTGGGGGGAGCACTGACAGTGCTGGCTGTGTGGGGAGCACTGACAGTGCTGGCTGTGTGGGGGAGCATTGACAGTGCTGGCTGTGTGGGGGAGCACTGACAGTGCTGGCTGTGTGGGGAGGACTGACAGTGCTGGCTGTGTGGGGGGTGCACTGACAGTGTTGGCTGTGTGGGGGGAGCACTGACAGTGCTGGCTGTGTGGGGGGTGCACTGACAGTACTGGCTGTGTGGGGGGAGCACTGATAGTGCTGGCTGTGTGGTGGGAGCACTGACAGTGCTGGCTGTGTGGGGAGAGCACTGACAGTGCTCGCTGTGCGGTGGGAGCACTAACAATGCTGGCTGTGTGGGGGAGCACTGACAGTGCTGGCTGTGTGGGGGGAGCACTGACAGTGCTGGCTTGAGGGTGGAACACTGACAGTGCTGGCTCTGTGGGGGAGCACAGACAGTGCTGGCTGTGTGGGGAGCACTGACAGTGCTGGCTGTGTCTGGGGAGCACTGACAGTGCTGGCTGTGTGGTGGGAGCACTGACAGTGTTGGCTGTGTGCGGTAGGAGCACTGACGGTGCTGGCTGTGTGGTGGGAGCACTGGCAGTGCTGGCTGTGTGGGAAGCACTGACAGTTCTGGCTGTGTGGGGGGTGCACTGACAGTGCTGGCTGTGTGGGGGGAGCACTGACAGTGCTGGCTGTGTGGGGAGCACTGACAGTGCTGGCTGTGTGGTGGGAGCACTGACAGGTCTGGCTGTGTGGTGGGAGCACTGACAGTGCTGGCTGTGTGGGGGGAGCACTGACAGTGCTGGCTGTGTGGGGGGAGCACTGACAGTGCTGGCTGTGTGGTGGGAGCACTGACAGGTCTGGCTGTGTGGTGGGAGCACTGACAGTGCTGGCTGTGTGGGGGGAGCACTGACAGTGCTGGCTGTGTGGTGGGAGCACTGACAGTGCTGTCTGTGTGGGGAGCACTGTCAGTGCTGGCTGTGTGGTGGGAGCACTGACAGTGCTGGCTGTGTGGGGGAGCACTGACAGTGCTGGCTGTGTGGGGGGAGGATGACAGTGCTGGCTGTGTGGGGTAGGAGCACTGACAGTGCTGGCTGTGTGGGGGAGCACTGACAGTGCTGGCTGTGTGGGGGGTGCACTGACAGTGCTGGCTGTGTGGGGGGAGCACTGATAGTGCTGGCTGTGTGGTGGGAGCACTGACAGTGCTGGCTGTGTGGGGAGAGCACTGACAGTCCTGGCTGTGTGGTGGGAGCACTGACAGTGCCGTCTGTATGGTGGGAGCACTGACAGTGCTGGCTGTGTGCTGGGAGCACTAACAGTGCTGGCTGTGTGGGGAGAGCACTGACAGTGCTGCTGTGTGGGAGGAGCACTGACAGTGCTGGCTGTGTGGTGGGAGCACTGGCACTGCTGGCTGTGTGGTGGGAGCACTGACAGTACTGGCTATGTAGTGGGAGCACGGACAGTGCTGGCTCTGTGGGGGAGCACTGAAAGTGCTGGCTGTGTGTTGGGAGCACTAACAGTGCTGTCTGTTAGGGTGGAGCACTGACAGTGCTGTCTGTGTGGGGGAGCACTGACAGTGCTAGCTCTGTGGGTGGAGAACTGGCAGTGCTGGCTGTGTGGGAGCACTGATAGTGCTGGCTGTGTGGTGTGGGGGCACTGACAGTGCTGGCTGTGTGGTGGGAACACTGGCAGTGCTGGCTGTGTGGGGGAGCACTGACCGTGCTGGCTGTGTGGTGGTAGCACTGACAGTGCTGGCTGTGTTGGGTGGAAGCACTGACAGTGCTGGCTGTGTAGGGGAGCACTGACAGTGCTGGCTGTGTGCGGGGAACTGACAGTGCTGGCTGTGTGGGGGGAGCACTGACAGTGCTGGTTGTGTGGGGGGAGCACTGACAGTGCTCGCTGTGTGGTGGGAGCACTGATAGTGCTGGCTGTGTGGTGGAAGCACTGAAAGTGCTGGCTGTGTGGGAGAGCACTGACAGTGTTGGCTGTGTGGGGGGAGCACTGACAGTGCTGGCTGTGTGGGGTGAGAGCACTGACAGTGCTGGCTGTGTGAGGGGAGCACTGACAGTGTTGGTTCTGTGGGGTGGGAGAACTGACAGTGCTGGCTCTGTGGTGGGAGCACTTGCATTGCTGGCTGTGTGGTGGGAGCACTGACAGTGCTGGCTGTGTGGTGGGAGCACTGACAGTGCTGGCTGCGTGGGGGGAGCACTGACAGTGCTGGCTGTGTGGCGGGAGTACTGACAGTGCTGGCTGTGTGGTGGGAGAACTTGCATTGCTGGCTGTGTGGTGGGAGCACTGACAGTGCTGGCTGTGTGGTGGGAGTACTGACAGTGCTGGCTGTGTGGTGGGAGCACTGGCAGTGCTGGCTGTGTGGGGGAGCACTGACAGTGCTGGCTGTGTTGTGTTAGCACTGACAGTGCTGGCTGTGTGGGGGAGCACTGACAGTGCTGGCTGTGTGGGGGAGCACTGACAGTGCTGGTTGTGTGGGGGGAGCACTGACAGTGCTCGCTGTGTGGTGGGAGCACTGATAGTGCTGGCTGTGTGGTGGGAGCACTGAAAGTGCTGGCTGTGTGGGAGAGCACTGACAGTGTTGGCTGTGAGGGTGGAGCACTGACAGTGCTGGCTGTGTGGGGTGAGAGCACTGACAGTGCTGGCTGTGTGAGGGGAGCACTGACAGTGTTGGCTCTGTGGGGTGGGAGCACTGACAGTGCTGGCTCTGTGGTGGGAGCACTTGCATTGCTGGCGGTGTGGTGGGAGCACTGACAGTGCTGGCTTTGTGGTGGGAGCACTGACAGTGCTGGCTGCGTGGGGGGAGCACTGACAGTGCTGGCTGTGTGGTGGGAGTACTGACAGTGCTGGCTGTGTGGTGGGAGCACTTGCATTGCTGGCTGTGTGGTGGGTGCACTGACAGTACTGGGTGTGTGGGGGGAGCACTGACAGTGCTGGCTGTGTGGTGAGGGAGCACTGGCAGTGCTGGCTGTGTGGGGGAAGCACTGACAGTGCTGGCTGTGTGGGGAGCACTGACAGTGCTGGCTGTGTGGGGGAGCACTGACAGTGCTGGCTGTGTGGGCAGCACTGACAGTTCTGGATGTGTGGTGGGAGCACTGACAGTGCTGGCTGTGTGGTGGGAGCACTGACAGTGCTGGCTGTGTGGTGGGAGCACTGACAGTGCTGGCTGTGAGGGTGGAGCGCTGACAGTGCTGGCTCTGTGGGGGAGCACAGACAGTGCTGGCTGTGTGGGGAGCACAGACAGTGCTGGCTGTGTGTGGGGAGCACTGACAGTGCTGGCTGTGTGGGGGAGCACTAACAGTGCTGGCAGTGTGGTGGGAGCACTGGCAGTGCTGGCTGTGCGGTGGGAGCACTGACAGTGCTGGCTGTGTGGGGGAGCACTAACAGTGCTAGCTGTGTGGGGGAGCACTAACAGTGCTGGCTGTGTGGTGGGAGCACTGAAATTGCTGGCTGTGTGGTGGGAGCAGTGACAGTTCTGGCTGTGTGGTGGGAGCACTGACAGTGCTGGCTGTGTGGTGGGAGCACTGACAGTGCTGGCTGGGTGGTGGGAGCACTGACAGTGCTGGCTGTGTGGGGGAGCACTGACAGTGCTGGCTGTGTGGGGGGAGCACTGACAGTGCTGGCTGTGAGGGTGGAGCACTGACAGTGCTGGCTCTGTGGGGGAGCACAGACAGTGCTGGCTGTGTGGGGAGCACTGACAGTGCTGGCTGTGTGTGGGGAGCACTGAGAGTGCTGGCTGTGTGGTGGGAGCACTGACAGTGCTGGCTGTGTGCGGTAGGAGCACTGACGGTGCTGGCTGTGTGGTGGGAGCACTGACAGTGCTGGCTGTGTGGGAGAGCACTGGCAGTGCTGGCTGTGTGGGGAGCACTGACAGTGCTGGCTGTGTGGGGGGTGCACTGACAGTGCTGGCTGTGTGGGGGGAGCACTGACAGTGCTGGCTGTGTGGGGAGCACTGACAGTGCTGGCTGTGTGGGGGAGCACTGGCAGTGCTGGGTGTGTGGGGGGAGCACTGACAGTGCTGGCTGTGTGGGGAGCACTGACAGTGCTGGCTGTGTCGGGGAGCATTGACAGTGCTGGCTGTGTGGGGAGCACTGACAGTGCTGGCTGTGTGGGGAGGACTGACAGTGCTGGCTGTGTGGGGGGAGCACTGACAGTGCTGGCTGTGTGGGGGGTGCACTGACAGTGCTGGCTGTGTGGGGGGAGCACTGATAGTGCTGGCTGTGTGGTTGGAGCACTGACAGTGCTGGCTGTGTGGGGAGAGCACTGACAGTGCTGGCTGTGCGGTGGGAGCACTAACAATGCTGGCTGTGTGGGGGAGCACTGACAGTGCTGGCTGTGTGGGGGGAACACTGACAGTGCTGGCTGTGAGGGTGGAGCACTGACAGTGCTGGCTCTGTGGGGGAGCACAGACAGTGCTGGCTGTGTGGGGAGCACTGACAGTGCTGGCTGTGTCTGGGGAGCACTGACAGTGCTGGCTGTGTGGTGGGAGCACTGACAGCGCTGGCTGTGTGCGGTAGGAGCACTGACGGTGCTGGCTGTGTGGTGGGAGCACTGGCAGTGCTGGCTGTGTGGGAAGCACTGACAGTGCTGGCTGTGTGGGGGGTGCACTGACAGTGCTGACTGTGTGGGGGGAGCACTGACAGTGCTGGCTGTGTGGGGAGCACTGACAGTGCTGGCTGTGTGGTGGGAGCACTGACAGGTCTGGCTGTGTGGCGGGAGCACTGACAGTGCTGGCTGTGTGGGGGGAGCACTGACAGTGCTGGCTGTGTGGGGGGAGCACTGACAGTGCTGGCTGTGTGGTGGGAGCACTGACAGGTCTGGCTGTGTGGTGGGAGCACTGACAGTGCTGGCTGTGTGGGGGGAGCACTGACAGTGCTGGCTGTGTGGTGGGAGCACTGACAGTGCTGTCTGTGTGGGGAGCACTGTCAGTGCTGGCTGTGTGGTGGGAGCACTGACAGTGCTGGCTGTGTGGGGGAGCACTGACAGTGCTGGCTGTGTGGGGGGAGGATGACAGTGCTGGCTGTGTGGGGTAGGAGCACTGACAGTGCTGGCTGTGTGGGGGAGCACTGACAGTGCTGGCTCTGTGGGGGAGCACTGAAAGTGCTGGCTGTATGTTGGGAGCACTGACAGTGCTGGCTGTGTGGTGGGAGCACTGACAGTGCTGGCTGTGTGGTGGGAGCACTGACAGTGCCGTCTGTATGGTGGGAGCACTGACAGTGCTGGCTGTGTGCTGGGAGCACTAACAGTGCTGGCTGTGTGGGGAGAGCACTGACAGTGCTGCTGTGTGGGAGGAGCACTGACAGTGCTGGCTGTGTGGTGGGAGCACTGGCAGTGCTGGCTGTGTGGTGGGAGCACTGACAGTACTGGCTATGTAGTGGGAGCACGGACAGTGCTGGCTCTGTGGGGGAGCACTGAAAGTGCTGGCTGTGTGTTGGGAGCACTGACAGTGCTGTCTGTGAGGGTGGAGCACTGACGGTGCTGGCTGTGTGGGGGAGCACTGAAAGTGCTGGCTGTGTGTTGGGAGCACTGACAGTGCTGTCTGTGAGGGTGGAGCACTGACAGTGCTGTCTGTGTGGGGGAGCACTGACAGTGCTAGCTCTGTGGGTGGAGAACTGGCAGTGCTGGCTGTGTGGGAGCACTGATAGTGCTGGCTGTGTGGTGTGGGGGCACTGACAGTGCTGGCTGTGTGGTGGGAGCACTGCTAGTGCTGGCTGTGTGGGGGAGCACTGACAGTGCTGGCTGTGTTGGGTGGAGAACTGGCAGTGCTGGCTGTGTGGGAGCACTTGCATTGCTGGCTGTGTGGTGGGAGTACTGACAGTGCTGGCTGTGTGGTGGGAGCACTGACAGTGCTGGCTGCGTGGGGGGAGCACTGACAGTGCTGGCTGTGTGGCGGGAGTACTGACAGTGCTGGCTGTGTGGTGGGAGAACTTGCATTGCTGGCTGTGTGGTGGGAGCACTGACAGTGCTGGCTGTGTGGTGGGAGTACTGACAGTGCTGGCTGTGTGGTGGGAGCACTGGCAGTGCTGGCTGTGTGGGGGAGCACTGACAGTGCTGGCTGTGTTGTGTTAGCACTGACAGTGCTGGCTGTGTGGGGGGAGCACTGACAGTGCTGGCTGTGTGGGGGAGCACTGACAGTGCTGGTTGTGTGGGGGGAGCACTGACAGTGCTCGCTGTGTGGTGGGAGCACTGATAGTGCTGGCTGTGTGGTGGGAGCACTGAAAGTGCTGGCTGTGTGGGAGAGCACTGACAGTGTTGGCTGTGAGGGTGGAGCACTGACAGTGCTGGCTGTGTGGGGTGAGAGCACTGACAGTGCTGGCTGTGTGAGGGGAGCACTGACAGTGTTGGCTCTGTGGGGTGGGAGCACTGACAGTGCTGGCTCTGTGGTGGGAGCACTTGCATTGCTGGCGGTGTGGTGGGAGCACTGACAGTGCTGGCTTTGTGGTGGGAGCACTGACAGTGCTGGCTGCGTGGGGGGAGCACTGACAGTGCTGGCTGTGTGGTGGGAGTACTGACAGTGCTGGCTGTGTGGTGGGAGCACTTGCATTGCTGGCTGTGTGGTGGGTGCACTGACAGTACTGGGTGTGTGGGGGGAGCACTGACAGTGCTGGCTGTGTGGTGAGGGAGCACTGGCAGTGCTGGCTGTGTGGGGGAAGCACTGACAGTGCTGGCTGTGTGGGGAGCACTGACAGTGCTGGCTGTGTGGGGGAGCACTGACAGTGCTGGCTGTGTGGGCAGCACTGACAGTTCTTGATGTGTGGTGGGAGCACTGACAGTGCTGGCTGTGTGGTGGGAGCACTGACAGTGCTGGCTGTGTGGTGGGAGCACTGACAGTGCTGGCTGTGAGGGTGGAGCGCTGACAGTGCTGGCTCTGTGGGGGAGCACAGACAGTGCTGGCTGTGTGGGGAGCACAGACAGTGCTGGCTGTGTGTGGGGAGCACTGACAGTGCTGGCTGTGTGGGGGAGCACTAACAGTGCTGGCAGTGTGGTGGGAGCACTGGCAGTGCTGGCTGTGCGGTGGGAGCACTGACAGTGCTGGCTGTGTGGGGGAGCACTAACAGTGCTAGCTGTGTGGGGGAGCACTAACAGTGCTGGCTGTGTGGTGGGAGCACTGAAATTGCTGGCTGTGTGGTGGGAGCAGTGACAGTTCTGGCTGTGTGGTGGGAGCACTGACAGTGCTGGCTGTGTGGTGGGAGCACTGACAGTGCTGGCTGGGTGGTGGGAGCACTGACAGTGCTGGCTGTGTGGGGGAGCACTGACAGTGCTGGCTGTGTGGGGGGAGCACTGACAGTGCTGGCTGTGAGGGTGGAGCACTGACAGTGCTGGCTCTGTGGGGGAGCACAGACAGTGCTGGCTGTGTGGGGAGCACTGACAGTGCTGGCTGTGTGTGGGGAGCACTGAGAGTGCTGGCTGTGTGGTGGGAGCACTGACAGTGCTGGCTGTGTGCGGTAGGAGCACTGACGGTGCTGGCTGTGTGGTGGGAGCACTGACAGTGCTGGCTGTGTGGGAGAGCACTGGCAGTGCTGGCTGTGTGGGGAGCACTGACAGTGCTGGCTGTGTGGGGGGTGCACTGACAGTGCTGGCTGTGTGGGGGGAGCACTGACAGTGCTGGCTGTGTGGGGAGCACTGACAGTGCTGGCTGTGTGGGGGAGCACTGGCAGTGCTGGGTGTGTGGGGGGAGCACTGACAGTGCTGGCTGTGTGGGGAGCACTGACAGTGCTGGCTGTGTGGGGGAGCATTGACAGTGCTGGCTGTGTGGGGGGTGCACTGACAGTGCTGGCTGTGTGGGGGAGCACTGACAGTGCTGGCTGTGTGGGGAGGACTGACAGTGCTGGCTGTGTGGGGGGAGCACTGACAGTGCTGGCTGTGTGGGGGGTGCACTGACAGTGCTGGCTGTGTGGGGGAGCACTGATAGTGCTGGCTGTGTGGTTGGAGCACTGACAGTGCTGGCTGTGTGGGGGGAACACTGACAGTGCTGGCTGTGAGGGTGGAGCACTGACAGTGCTGGCTCTGTGGGGGAGCACAGACAGTGCTGGCTGTGTGGTGGGAGCACTGACAGTGCTGGCTGTGCGGTGGGAACACTAACAATGCTGGCTGTGTGGGGGAGCACTGACAGTGCTGGCTGTGTGGGGGGAACACTGACAGTGCTGGCTGTGAGGGTGGAGCACTGACAGTGCTGGCTCTGTGGGGGAGCACAGACAGTGCTGGCTGTGTGGGGAGCACTGACAGTGCTGGCTGTGTCTGGGGAGCACTGACAGTGCTGGCTGTGTGGTGGGAGCACTGACAGCGCTGGCTGTGTGCGGTAGGAGCACTGACGGTGCTGGCTGTGTGGTGGGAGCACTGGCAGTGCTGGCTGTGTGGGAAGCACTGACAGTGCTGGCTGTGTGGGGGGTGCACTGACAGTGCTGACTGTGTGGGGGGAGCACTGACAGTGCTGGCTGTGTGGGGAGCACTGACAGTGCTGGCTGTGTGGTGGGAGCACTGACAGGTCTGGCTGTGTGGCGGGAGCACTGACAGTGCTGGCTGTGTGGGGGGAGCACTGACAGTGCTGGCTGTGTGGGGGGAGCACTGACAGTGCTGGCTGTGTGGTGGGAGCACTGACAGGTCTGGCTGTGCGGTGGGAGCACTGACAGTGCTGGCTGTGTGGGGGGAGCACTGACAGTGCTGGCTGTGTGGTGGGAGCACTGACAGTGCTGTCTGTGTGGGGAGCACTGTCAGTGCTGGCTGTGTGGTGGGAGCACTGACAGTGCTGGCTGTGTGGGGGAGCACTGACAGTGCTGGCTGTGTGGGGGGAGGATGACAGTGCTGGCTGTGTGGGGTAGGAGCACTGACAGTGCTGGCTGTGTGGGGGAGCACTGACAGTGCTGGCTCTGTGGGGGAGCACTGAAAGTGCTGGCTGTGTGTTGGGAGCACTGACAGTGCTGTCTGTATGGGGTGAGCACTGACGGTGCTGGCTGTGTGGGGAGAGCACTGACAGTGCTGGCTGTGTGGTGGGAGCACTGACAGTGCCGTCTGTATGGTGGGAGCACTGACAGTGCTGGCTGTGTGCTGGGAGCACTAACAGTGCTGGCTGTGTGGGGAGAGCACTGACAGTGCTGCTGTGTGGGAGGAGCACTGACAGTGCTGGCTGTGTGGTGGGAGCACTGGCAGTGCTGGCTGTGTGGTGGGAGCACTGACAGTACTGGCTATGTAGTGGGAGCACGGACAGTGCTGGCTGTGTGTTGGGAGCACTGACAGTGCTGTCTGTGAGGGTGGAGCACTGACGGTGCTGGCTGTGTGGGGGAGCACTGACAGTGCTGTCTGTGTGGGGGAGCACTGACAGTGCTGTCTGTGAGGGTGGAGCACTGACAGTGCTGTCTGTGTGGGGGAGCACTGACAGTGCTAGCTCTGTGGGTGGAGAACTGGCAGTGCTGGCTGTGTGGGAGCACTGATAGTGCTGGCTGTGTGGTGTGGGGGCACTGACAGTGCTGGCTGTGTGGTGGGAGCACTGGCAGTGCTGGCTGTGTGGGGGAGCACTGACAGTGCTGGCTGTGTGGTGGTAGCACTGACAGTGCTGGCTGTGTAGGGGAGCACTGACAGTGCTGGCTGTGTGGGGGGCACTGAGAGTGCTGGCTGTGTGGGGGGAGCACTGACAGTGCTGGTTGTGTGGGGGGAGCACTGACAGTGCTCGCTGTGTGGTGGGAGCACTGATAGTGCTGGCTGTGTGGTGGGAGCACTGAAAGTGCTGGCTGTGTGGGAGAGCACTGACAGTGCTGGCTGTGAGGGTGGAGCACTGACAGTGTTGGCTCTGTGGGGTGGGAGCACTGACAGTGCTGGCTCTGTGGTGGGAGCACTTGCATTGCTGGCTGTGTGGTGGGAGCACTGACAGTGCTGGCTGTGTGGCGGGAGTACTGACAGTGCTGGCTGTGTGGTGGGAGCACTTGCATTGCTGGCTGTGTGGTGGGAGCACTGACAGAACTGGGTGTGTGGGGGGAGCACTGACAGTGCTGGCTGTGTGGTGAGGGAGCACTGGCAGTGCTGGCTGTGTGGGGGAAGCACTGACAGTGCTGGCTGTGTGGGGGAGCACTGACAGTTCTGGCTGTGTGGGAGCACTGACAGTGCTGGCTGCGTGGGGGGAGCACTGACAGTGCTGGCTGTGTGGCGGGAGTACTGACAGTGCTGGCTGTGTGGTGGGAGCACTTGCATTGCTGGCTGTGTGGTGGGAGCACTGACAGAACTGGGTGTGTGGGGGGAGCACTGACAGTGCTGGCTGTGTGGTGAGGGAGCACTGGCAGTGCTGGCTGTGTGGGGGAAGCACTGACAGTGCTGGCTGTGTGGGGGAGCACTGACAGTTCTGGCTGTGTGGGGAGCACTGACAGTGCTGGCTCTGTGGGGGAGCACTGACAGTGCTGGCTGTGTGGGCAGCACTGACAGTTCTGGCTGTGTGGTGGGAGCACTGACAGTGCTGGCTGTGTGGTGGGAGCACTGACAGTGCTGGCTGTGTGGTGGGAGCACTGACAGTGCTGGCTGTGAGGGTGGAGCGCTGACAGTGCTGGCTCTGTGGGGGAGCACAGACAGTGCTGGCTGTGTGGGCAGCACAGACAGTGCTGGCTGTGTGTGGGGAGCACTGACAGTGCTGGCTGTGTGGGGGAGCACTAACAGTGCTGGCTGTGTGGTGGGAGCACTGGCAGTGCTGGCTGTGCGGTGGGAGCACTGACAGTGCTGGCTGTGTGGGGGAGCACTAACAGTGCTAGCTGTGTGGGGGAGAACTAACAGTGCTGGCTGTGTGGTGGGAGCACTGAAATTGCTGGCTGTGTGGGGGGAGCAGTGACAGTTCTGGCTGTGTGGTGGGAGCACTGACAGTGCTGGCTGTGTGGTGGGAGCACTGACAGTGCTGGCTGGGTGGTGGGAGCACTGACAGTGCTGGCTGTGTGGGGGAGCACTGACAGTGCTGGCTGTGTGGGGGGAGCACTGACAGTGCTGGCTGTGAGGGTGGAGCACTGACAGTGCTGGCTCTGTGGGGGAGCACAGACAGTGCTGGCTGTGTGGGGAGCACTGACAGTGCTGGCTGTGTGTGGGGAGCACTGACAGTGCTGGCTGTGTGGTGGGAGCACTGACAGTGCTGGCTGTGTGCGGTAGGAGCACTGACGGTGCTGGCTGTGTGGTGGGAGCACTGACAGTGCTGGCTGTGTGGGAGAGCACTGGCAGTGCTGGCTGTGTGGGGAGCACTGACAGTGCTGGCTGTGTGGGGGGTGCACTGACAGTGCTGGCTGTGTGGGGGGAGCACTGACAGTGCTGGCTGTGTGGGGAGCACTGACAGTGCTAGCTGTGTGGGGGGAGCACTGGCAGTGCTGGGTGTGTGGGGGGAGCACTGACAGTGCTGGCTGTGTGGGGAGCACTGACAGTGCTGGCTGTGTGGGGGAGCATTGACAGTGTTGGCTGTGTGGGGGAGCACTGACAGTGCTGGCTGTGTGGGGAGGACTGACAGTGCTGGCTGTGTGGGGGGTGCACTGACAGTGCTGGCTGTGTGGGGGGAGCACTGACAGTGCTAGCTGTGTGGGGAGCACTAACAGTGCTGGCTGTGTGGTGGGAGCACTGAAATTGCTGGCTGTGTGGGGGGAGCAGTGACAGTTCTGGCTGTGTGGTGGGAGCACTGACAGTGCTGGCTGTGTGGTGGGAGCACTGACAGTGCTGGCTGGGTGGTGGGAGCACTGACAGTGCTGGCTGTGTGGGGGAGCACTGACAGTGCTGGCTGTGTGGTTGGAGCACTGACAGTGCTGGCTGTGAGGGTGGAGCACTGACAGTGCTGGCTCTGTGGGGGAGCACAGACAGTGCTGGCTGTGTGGGGAGCACTGACAGTGCTGGCTGTGTGTGGGGAGCACTGACAGTGCTGGCTGTGTGGTGGGAGCACTGACAGTGCTGGCTGTGTGCGGTAGGAGCACTGACGGTGCTGGCTGTGTGGTGGGAGCACTGACAGTGCTGGCTGTGTGGGAGAGCACTGGCAGTGCTGGCTGTGTGGGGAGCACTGACAGTGCTGGCTGTGTGGGGAGCACTGACAGTGCTGGCTGTGTGGGGAGCACTGGCAGTGCTGGGTGTGTGGGGGGAGCACTGACAGTGTTGGCTGTGTGGGGAGCACTGACAGTGCTGGCTGTGTGGGGGAGCATTGACAGTGCTGGCTGTGTGGGGGAGCACTGACAGTGCTGGCTGTGTGGGGAGGACTGACAGTGCTGGCTGTGTGGGGGGTGCACTGACAGTGCTGGCTGTGTGGGGGAGCACTGACTGTGCTGGCTGTGTGGGGGGAGCACTGACAGTGCTGGCTGTGTTGGGGGTGCACTGACAGTGCTGGCTGGGAGGGGGGAGCACTGATAGTGCTGGCTTTGTTGGGGAGCATTGACAGTGCTGGCTGTGTGGGGGGTGCACTGACAGTGCTGGCTGTGTGGGGGGAGCACTGACAGTGCTGGCTGTGTGGGGGGAGCACTGACAGTGCTGGCTGGGTGGTGGGAGCACTGACAGTGCTGGCTGTGTGGGGAGCACTGACAGTGCTGGCTGTGTGGTTGGAGCACTGACAGTGCTGGCTGTGAGGGTGGAGCACTGACAGTGCTGGCTCTGTGGGGGAGCACAGACAGTGCTGGCTGTGTGGGGAGCACTGACAGTGCTGGCTGTGTGTGGGGAGCACTGACAGTGCTGGCTGTGTGGTGGGAGCACTGACAGTGCTGGCTCTGTGCGGTAGGAGCACTGACGGTGCTGGCTGTGTGGTGGGAGCACTGACAGTGCTGGCTGTGTGGGAGAGCACTGGCAGTGCTGGCTGTGTGGGGAGCACTGACAGTGCTGGCTGTGTGGGGAGCACTGACAGTGCTGGCTGTGTGGGGGAGCACTGGCAGTGCTGGGTGTGTGGGGGGAGCACTGACAGTGTTGGCTGTGTGGGGAGCACTGACAGTGCTGGCTGTGTGGGGGAGCATTGACAGTGCTGGCTGTGTGGGGGAGCACTGACAGTGCTGGCTGTGTGGGGAGGACTGACAGTGCTGGCTGTGTGGGGGGTGCACTGACAGTGCTGGCTGTGTGGGGGAGCACTGACTGTGCTGGCTGTGTGGGGGGAGCACTGACAGTGCTGGCTGTGTTGGGGGTGCACTGACAGTGCTGGCTGTGTGGGGGGAGCACTGATAGTGCTGGCTGTGTGGGGGAGCATTGACAGTGCTGGCTGTGTGGGGGGTGCACTGACAGTGCTGGCTGTGTGGGGGGAGCACTGACAGTGCTGGCTGTGTGGGGGGAACACTGACAGTGCTGGCTGTGTGGGGGGTGCACTGACAGTGCTGGCTGTGTGGGGGGAGCACTGATAGTGCTGGCTGTGTGGTGGGAGCACTGACAGTGCTGGCTGTGTGGTGGGAGCACTTGCATTGCTGGCTGTGTGGTGGGAGCACTGACAGAACTGGGTGTGTGGGGGGAGCACTGACAGTGCTGGCTGTGTGGTGAGGGAGCACTGGCAGTGCTGGCTGTGTGGGGGAAGCACTGACAGTGCTGGCTGTGTGGGGGAGCACTGACAGTTCTGGCTGTGTGGGGAGCACTGACAGTGCTGGCTCTGTGGGGGAGCACTGACAGTGCTGGCTGTGTGGGCAGCACTGACAGTTCTGGCTGTGTGGTGGGAGCACTGACAGTGCTGGCTGTGTGGTGGGAGCACTGACAGTGCTGGCTGTGTGGTGGGAGCACTGACAGTGCTGGCTGTGAGGGTGGAGCGCTGACAGTGCTGGCTCTGTGGGGGAGCACAGACAGTGCTGGCTGTGTGGGCAGCACAGACAGTGCTGGCTGTGTGTGGGGAGCACTGACAGTGCTGGCTGTGTGGGGGAGCACTAACAGTGCTGGCTGTGTGGTGGGAGCACTGGCAGTGCTGGCTGTGCGGTGGGAGCACTGACAGTGCTGGCTGTGTGGGGGAGCACTAACAGTGCTAGCTGTGTGGGGGAGAACTAACAGTGCTGGCTGTGTGGTGGGAGCACTGAAATTGCTGGCTGTGTGGGGGGAGCAGTGACAGTTCTGGCTGTGTGGTGGGAGCACTGACAGTGCTGGCTGTGTGGTGGGAGCACTGACAGTGCTGGCTGGGTGGTGGGAGCACTGACAGTGCTGGCTGTGTGGGGGAGCACTGACAGTGCTGGCTGTGTGGGGGGAGCACTGACAGTGCTGGCTGTGAGGGTGGAGCACTGACAGTGCTGGCTCTGTGGGGGAGCACAGACAGTGCTGGCTGTGTGGGGAGCACTGACAGTGCTGGCTGTGTGTGGGGAGCACTGACAGTGCTGGCTGTGTGGTGGGAGCACTGACAGTGCTGGCTGTGTGCGGTAGGAGCACTGACGGTGCTGGCTGTGTGGTGGGAGCACTGACAGTGCTGGCTGTGTGGGAGAGCACTGGCAGTGCTGGCTGTGTGGGGAGCACTGACAGTGCTGGCTGTGTGGGGGGTGCACTGACAGTGCTGGCTGTGTGGGGGGAGCACTGACAGTGCTGGCTGTGTGGGGAGCACTGACAGTGCTAGCTGTGTGGGGGGAGCACTGGCAGTGCTGGGTGTGTGGGGGGAGCACTGACAGTGCTGGCTGTGTGGGGAGCACTGACAGTGCTGGCTGTGTGGGGGAGCATTGACAGTGTTGGCTGTGTGGGGGAGCACTGACAGTGCTGGCTGTGTGGGGAGGACTGACAGTGCTGGCTGTGTGGGGGGTGCACTGACAGTGCTGGCTGTGTGGGGGGAGCACTGACAGTGCTAGCTGTGTGGGGAGCACTAACAGTGCTGGCTGTGTGGTGGGAGCACTGAAATTGCTGGCTGTGTGGGGGGAGCAGTGACAGTTCTGGCTGTGTGGTGGGAGCACTGACAGTGCTGGCTGTGTGGTGGGAGCACTGACAGTGCTGGCTGGGTGGTGGGAGCACTGACAGTGCTGGCTGTGTGGGGGAGCACTGACAGTGCTGGCTGTGTGGTTGGAGCACTGACAGTGCTGGCTGTGAGGGTGGAGCACTGACAGTGCTGGCTCTGTGGGGGAGCACAGACAGTGCTGGCTGTGTGGGGAGCACTGACAGTGCTGGCTGTGTGTGGGGAGCACTGACAGTGCTGGCTGTGTGGTGGGAGCACTGACAGTGCTGGCTGTGTGCGGTAGGAGCACTGACGGTGCTGGCTGTGTGGTGGGAGCACTGACAGTGCTGGCTGTGTGGGAGAGCACTGGCAGTGCTGGCTGTGTGGGGAGCACTGACAGTGCTGGCTGTGTGGGGAGCACTGACAGTGCTGGCTGTGTGGGGGAGCACTGGCAGTGCTGGGTGTGTGGGGGGAGCACTGACAGTGTTGGCTGTGTGGGGAGCACTGACAGTGCTGGCTGTGTGGGGGAGCATTGACAGTGCTGGCTGTGTGGGGGAGCACTGACAGTGCTGGCTGTGTGGGGAGGACTGACAGTGCTGGCTGTGTGGGGGGTGCACTGACAGTGCTGGCTGTGTGGGGGAGCACTGACTGTGCTGGCTGTGTGGGGGGAGCACTGACAGTGCTGGCTGTGTTGGGGGTGCACTGACAGTGCTGGCTGTGTGGGGGGAGCACTGATAGTGCTGGCTGTGTGGGGGAGCATTGACAGTGCTGGCTGTGTGGGGGGTGCACTGACAGTGCTGGCTGTGTGGGGGGAGCACTGACAGTGCTGGCTGTGTGGGGGGAGCACTGACAGTGCTGGCTGGGTGGTGGGAGCACTGACAGTGCTGGCTGTGTGGGGGAGCACTGACAGTGCTGGCTGTGTGGTTGGAGCACTGACAGTGCTGGCTGTGAGGGTGGAGCACTGACAGTGCTGGCTCTGTGGGGGAGCACAGACAGTGCTGGCTGTGTGGGGAGCACTGACAGTGCTGGCTGTGTGTGGGGAGCACTGACAGTGCTGGCTGTGTGGTGGGAGCACTGACAGTGCTGGCTCTGTGCGGTAGGAGCACTGACGGTGCTGGCTGTGTGGTGGGAGCACTGACAGTGCTGGCTGTGTGGGAGAGCACTGGCAGTGCTGGCTGTGTGGGGAGCACTGACAGTGCTGGCTGTGTGGGGAGCACTGACAGTGCTGGCTGTGTGGGGGAGCACTGGCAGTGCTGGGTGTGTGGGGGGAGCACTGACAGTGTTGGCTGTGTGGGGAGCACTGACAGTGCTGGCTGTGTGGGGGAGCATTGACAGTGCTGGCTGTGTGGGGGAGCACTGACAGTGCTGGCTGTGTGGGGAGGACTGACAGTGCTGGCTGTGTGGGGGGTGCACTGACAGTGCTGGCTGTGTGGGGGAGCACTGACTGTGCTGGCTGTGTGGGGGAGCACTGACAGTGCTGGCTGTGTTGGGGGTGCACTGACAGTGCTGGCTGTGTGGGGGGAGCACTGATAGTGCTGGCTGTGTGGGGGAGCATTGACAGTGCTGGCTGTGTGGGGGGTGCACTGACAGTGCTGGCTGTGTGGGGGGAGCACTGACAGTGCTGGCTGTGTGGGGGGAGCACTGACAGTGCTGGCTGTGTGGGGGGTGCACTGACAGTGCTGGCTGTGTGGGGGGAGCACTGATAGTGCTGGCTGTGTGGTGGGAGCACTGACAGTGCTGGCTGTGTGGGGAGAGCACTGACAGAGCTGGCTGTGTGGGTGGAGCACTGACAGTGCTGGCTGTCTGGGGGGAGCACTGACAGTGCCGTCTGTATGGTGGGAGCACTGACAGTGCTGGCTGTGTGGGGGAGCACTGACAGTGCTGGCTGTGAGGGTGGAGCACTGACAGCGCTGGCTCTGTGGGGTTGCACAGACAGTGCTGGCTGTGTGGGGAGCACTGACAGTGCTGGCTGTGTGTGGGGAGCACTGACAGTGCTGGCTGTGTGGTGTGAGCACTGACAGTGCTGGCTGTGTGCGGTAGGAGCACTGACGGTGCTGGCTGTGTGGTGGGAGCACTGGCAGTGCTGGCTGTGTTGGAAGCACTGACAGTGCTGGCTGTGTGGGGGGTGCACTGACAGTGCTGGCTGTGTGGGGGAGCACTGACAGTGCTGGCTGTGTGGGGAGCACTGACAGTGCTGGCTGTGTGGGGGGAGCACTGGCAGTGCTGGGTGTGTGGGGGGAGCACTGACAGTGCTGGCTGTGTGGGGGAGCACTGACAGTGCTGGCTGTGTGGGGGAGCATTGACAGTGCTGGCTGTGTGGGGGAGCACTGACAGTGCTGGCTGTGTGGGGAGGACTGACAGTGCTGGCTGTGTGGGGGAGCATTGACAGTGCTGGCTGTGTGGGGGAGCACTGACAGTGGTGGCTGTGTGGGGGAGCACTGACAGTGCAGGCTGTGTGGGGGAGCATTGACAGTGCTGGCTGTGTGGGGGAGCACTGACAGTGGTGGCTGTGTGGGGGAGCACTGACAGTGCTGGCTGTGTGGGGGGAGCACTGACAGTGCTGGCTGTGTGGGGGGTGCACTGACAGTGCTGGCTGTGTGGTGGGAGCACTGACAGTGCTGGCTGTGTGGGGAGAGCACTGACAGTGCTGGCTGTGTGGTGGGACCACTAACAATGCTGGCTGTGTGGGGAGAGCACTGACAGTGCTGGCTGTGTGGGGGGAGCACTGACAGTGCTGGCTGTGTGGTGGGAGCACTGGCAGTGCTGGCTGTGTGGTGGGAGCACTGACAGTGCTGTCTGTGAGGGTGGAGCACTGACGGTGCTGGCTATGTGGGGGAGCACTGAAAGTGCTGGCTGTGTGGTGGGAGCACTGACAGTGCTAGCTCTGTGGGTGGAGAACTGGCAGTGCTGGCTGTGGGGGAGCACTGATAGTGCTGGCTGTGTGGTGGGAGTACTGACAGTGCTGGCTGTGTGGGGGAGCACTGACAGTGCTAGCTCTGTGGGTGGAGAACTGGCAGTGCTGGCTGTGGGGGAGCACTGATAGTGCTGGCTGTGTGGTGGGAGTACTGACAGTGCTGGCTGTGTGGTGGGAGCACTGGCAGTGCTGGCTGTGTGGGGGGAGCACTGACAGTGCTTGCTGTGTTGGGTGGAAGCACTGACAGTGCTGGCTGTGTGGGGAGCACTGACAGTGCTGGCTGTGTGGGGGAGCACTGACAGTGCTGGCTGTGTGGTGGGAGCACTGACAGTGTTGGCTGTGAGGGTGGAGCACTGACAGTGCTGGCTGTGTGGTGGGAGCACTGACAGAGCTGGTTGTGTGGTGGGAGCACTGACAGTGCTGGCTGTGTGAGGGGAGCACTGACAGTGCTGGCTGTGTGGGGGGAGCACTGACAGTGCTGGCTGTGTCGGGGGAGCACTGACAGCGCTGGCTGTGTGGGGTGAGAGCACTGACAGTGCTGGCTATGTGGGGGGTCACTGACAGTGCTGGCTGTGTGAGTGGAGCACTGACAGTGTTGGCTCTGTGGGGTGGGAGCACTGACAGCGCTGGCAGTGTGGGGGAGCACTGACAGTGCTGGCTGTGTGGTGGGAGCACTTGCATTGCTGGCTGTGTGGTGGGAGCACTGACAGTGCTGGCTGTGTGGTGGGAGCACTGACAGTGCTGGCTGCGTGGGGGAGCACTGACAGTGCTGGCTGTGTGGTGGGAGTACTGACAGTGTTGGCTCTGTGGTGGAGCACTGTCAGTGCTGGCTGTGTGGGAGAGCACTGTTAGTGCTGGCTGTGTGGTGGGAGCATTGTCAGTGCTGGGTGTGTGGTGGGAGCGCTGACAGTGCTGGCTGTGTGGGAGAGCACTGGCAGTGCTGGCTGTGTGGGGAGCACTGACAGTGCTGGCTGTGTGGGGGGTGAACTGACAGTGCTGGCTGTGTGGGGGGAGCACTGACAGTGCTGGCTGTGTGGGGAGCACTGGCAGTGCTGGCTGTGTGGGGTGCACTGGCAGTGCTGGCTGTGTGGGGAGCACTGACAGTGCTGGCTGTGTGGGGGAGCATTGACAGTGCTGGCTGTGTGGGGGAGCACTGACAGTGCTGGCTGTGTGGGGAGCATTGACAGTGCTGGCTGTGTGGGGGAGCACTGACAGTGCTGGCTGTGTGGGGAGCACTGCCAGTGCTGGCTGTGTGGGGGGTGCACTGACAGTGCTGGCTGTGTGGGGGAGCACTGATAGTGCTGGCTGTGTGGTGGGAGCACTGACAGTGCTGGCTGTGTGGGGAGAGCACTGACAGTGCTGGCTGTGTGGTGGGAGCACTGACAGTGCTGGCTGTATGTGTGGGAGCACTGACAGTGACGTCTGTATGGTGGGAGCACTGACAGTGCTGGCTGTGTGGTGGGAGCACTAACAGTGCTGGCTGTGTGGGGAGAGCACTGACAGTGCTGGCTGTGTGGGGGGAGGACTGACAGTGCTGGGTGTGTGGTGGGAGCACTGGCAGTGCTGGCTGTGTGGTGGGAGCACTGACAGTGCTGGCTATGTAGTGGGAGCACGGACTGTGCTGGCTCTGTGGGGGAGCACTGAAAGTGCTGGCTGTGTGGTGGGAGCACTGACAGTGCTGGCTGTGTGGGGGGAGCACTGACAGTGCTGGCTGTGTGGGGAGCACTGACAGTGCTTGCTGTGTGGGGGGAGCACTGGCAGTGCTCGGTGTGTGGGGGGAGCACTGACAGTGCTGGCTGTGTGGGTGAGCACTGACAGTGCTGGCTGTGTGGGGGAGCATTGACAGTGCTGGCTGTGTGGGGGAGCACTGGCAGTGCTGGCTGTGTGGGGAGGACTGACAGTGCTGGCTGTGTGGGGGGTGCACTGACAGTGGTGGCTGTGTGGGGGGAGCACTGACAGTGCAGGCTGTGTGGGGAGAGCACTGACAGTGCTGGCTGTGTGGTGGGAGCACTGACAGTGCTGGCTGTATGTGTGGGAGCACTGACAGTGCCGTCTGTATGGTGGGAGCCCTGAAAGTGCTGGCTGTGTGGGGTGAGAGCACTGACAGTGCTGGCTATGTGGGGGGTCACTGACAGTGCTGGCTGTGTGAGTGGAGCACTGACAGTGTTGGCTCTGCGGGGTGGGAGCACTGACAGCGCTGGCAGTGTGGGGGAGCACTGACAGTGCTGGCTGTGTGGTGGGAGCACTTGCATTGCTGGCTGTGTGGTGGGAGCACTGACAGTGCTGGCTGTGTGGTAGGAGCACTGACAGTGCTGGCTGCGTAGGGGAGCACTGACAGTGCTGGCTGTGTGGTGGGAGTACTGACAGTGTTGGCTCTGTGGTGGAGCACTGTCAGTGCTGGCTGTGTGGGAGAGCACTGTCAGTGCTGGCTGTGTGGTGGGAGCATTGTCAGTGCTGGCTGTGTGGTGGGAGCGCTGACAGTGCTGGCTGTGTGGGAGAGCACTGGCAGTGCTGGCTGTGTGGGGAGCACTGACAGTGCTGGCTGTGTGGGGGGTGAACTGACAGTGCTGGCTGTGTGGGGGGAGCACTGACAGTGCTGGCTGTGTGGGGAGCACTGGCAGTGCTGGCTGTGTGGGGAGCACTGGCAGTGCTGGCTGTGTGGGGAGCACTGACAGTGCTGGCTGTGTGGGGGAGCATTGAAAGTGCTGGCTGTGTGGGGGAGCACTGACAGTGCTGGCTGTGTGGGGAGCATTGACAGTGCTGGCTGTGTGGGGGAGCACTGACAGTGCTGGCTGTGTGGGGAGCACTGCCAGTGCTGGCTGTGTGGGGGGTGCACTGACAGTGCTGGCTGTGTGGGGGAGCACTGATAGTGCTGGCTGTGTGGTGGGAGCACTGACAGTGCTGGCTGTGTGGGGAGAGCACTGACAGTGCTGGCTGTGTGGTGGGAGCACTGACAGTGCTGGCTGAATGTGTGGGAGCACTGACAGTGCCGTCTGTATGGTGGGAGCACTGACAGTGCTGGCTGTGTGGTGGGAGCACTAACAGTGCTGGCTGTGTGGGGAGAGCACTGACAGTGCTGGCTGTGTGGGGGGAGGACTGACAGTGCTGGGTGTGTGGTGGGAGCACTGGCAGTGCTGGCTGTGTGGTGGGAGCACTGACAGTGCTGGCTATGTAGTGGGAGCACGGACAGTGCTGGCTCTGTGGGGGAGCACTGAAAGTGCTGGCTGTGTGGTGGGAGCACTGACAGTGCTGTCTGTGAGGGTGGAGCACTGACGGTGCTGGCTGTGTGGGGGAGCACTGACAGTGCTAGCTCTGTGGGTGGAGAACTGGCAGTGCTGGCTGTGGGGGAGCACTGATAGTGCTGGCTGTGTGGTGTGGGAGCACTGACAGTGCTGGCTGTGTGGTGGGAGTACTGACAGTGCTGGCTGTGTGGTGGGAGCACTGGCAGTGCTGGCTGTGTGGGGGGAGCACTGACAGTGCTTGCTCTGTTGGGTGGAAGCACTGACAGTGCTGGCTGTGTAGATTGGCACTGACAGTGCTGGCTGTGTGGGGGAGCACTGACAGTGGTGGCTGTGTGGGGGGAGCACTGACAGTGCTGGCTGTGTGGGGGAGCACTGACAGTGCTCGCTGTGTGGGGGAGCACTGACAGTGCTGCCTGTGTGGGAGAGCACTGACAGTGTTGGCTGTGAGGGTGGAGCACTGACAGTGCTGGCTGTGTGGGGTGAGAGCACTGACAGTGCTGGCTATGTGGGGGGTCACTGACAGTGCTGGCTGTGTGAGGGGAGCACCGACAGTGTTGGCTCTGTGGTGGAGCACTGTCAGTGCTGGCTGCGTGGTGGGAGCACTGACAGTGCTGGCTGTGTGGTGGGAGCACTGGCATTGCTGGCTGTGTGGTGGGAGCACTGACAGTACTGGGTGTGTGGGGGGAGCACTGACAGTGCTGGCTGTGTGGTGAGGGAGCACTGACAGTGCTGGCTGTGTGGGGGAAGCACTGACAGTGCTGGCTGTGTGGGGGAGCACTGACAGTACTGGCTGTGTGGGGAGCACTGACAGTGCTGGCTGTGTGGGGCAGCACTGACAGTTCCGGCTGTGTGGTGGGAGCTCTGACAGTGCTGGCTGTGTGGTGGGAGCACTGACAGTTCTGGCTGTGTGGTGGGAGCACTGACAGTGCTGGCTGTGAGGGTCGAGCACTGACAGTGCTCTGTGGGGGAGCACAGACAGTGCTGGCTGTGTGGGGAGCACTGACAGTGCTGGCTGTGTGAGGGAGCACTAACAGTGCTGGCTGTGTGGTGGGAGCACTGGCAGTGCTGGCTGTGCGGTGGGAGCACTGACAGTGCTGGCTGTGTGGGGGAGCACTAACAGTGCTAGCTGTTTGTTGGAGCACTAACAGTGCTGGCTGTGTGGTGGGAGCACTGAAATTGCTGGCTGTGTGGGGGGAGCAGTGAAAGTTCTGGCTGTGTGGTGGGAGCACTGACAGTGCTGGCTGTGTGGTGGGAGCACTGACAGTGCTGGCTGGGTGGTGGGAGCACTGACAGTGCTGGCTGTGTGGGGAGCACTGACAGTGCTGGCTGTGTGGGGGGAGCACTGACAGTGCTGGCTGTGTGGGGGAGCACTGACAGTGCTCGCTGTGTGGGGGAGCACTGACAGTGCTGGCTGTGTGGGAGAGCACTGACAGTGTTGGCTGTGAGGGTGGAGCACAACAGTGCTGGCTGTGTGGGGTGAGAGCACTGACAGTGCTGGCTATGTGGGGGGTCACTGACAGTGCTGGCTGTGTGAGGGGAGCACTGACAGTGTTGGCTCTGTGGGGTGGGAGCACTGACAGTGCTGGCTGTGTGGTGGGAGCACTTGCATTGCTGGCTGTGTGGTGGGGGCACTGACAGTGTTGGCTCTGTGGTGGAGCACTGTCAGTGCTGGCTGCGTGGTGGGAGCACTGACAGTGCTGGCTGTGTGGTGGGAGCACTGGCATTGCTGGCTGTGTGGTGGGAGCACTGACAGTACTGGGTGTGTGGGGGGAGCACTGACAGTGCTGGCTGTGTGGTGAGGGAGCACTATCAGTGCTGGCTGTGTGGGGGAAGCACTGACAGTGCTGGCTGTGTGGGGAGCACTGACAGTGCTGGCTGTGTGGGGAGCACTGACAGTGCTGGCTGTGTGGGGCAGCACTGACAGTTCTGGCTGTGTGGTGGGAGCTCTGACAGTGCTGGCTGTGTGGTGGGAGCACTGACAGTTCTGGCTGTGTGGTGGGAGCACTGACAGTGCTGGCTGTGAGGGTCGAGCACTGACAGTGCTGGCTCTGTGGGGGAGCACAGACAGTGCTGGCTGTGTGTGGAGCACTGACAGTGCTGGCTGTGTGGGGGAGCACGAACAGTGCTGGCTGTGTGGTGGGAGCACTGGCAGTGCTGGCTGTGCGGTGGGAGCACTGACAGTGCTGGCTGTGTGGGGGAGCACTAACAGTGCTAGCTGTTTGTTGGAGCACTAACAGTGCTGGCTGTGTGGTGGGAGCACTGAAAGTTCTGGCTGTGTGGTGGGAGCACTGACAGTGCTGGCTGTGTGGTGGGAGCACTGACAGTGCTGGCTGGGTGGTGGGAGCACTGACAGTGCTGGCTGTGTGGGGGGAGCACTGACAGTGCTGGCTGTGAGGATGGAGCACTGACAGTACTGGCTCTGTGGGGGAGCACAGACAGTGCTGGCTGTGTGGGGAGCACTGACAGTGCTGGCTGTGTGTGGGGAGCACTGACAGTGCTGGCTGTGTGGTGGGAGCACTAACAGTGCTGGCTGTGTGGTGGGAGCACTGGCAGTGCTGGCTGTGCGGTGGGAGCACTGACAGTGCTGGCTGTGTGGGGGAGCACTGACAGTGCTGGCTGTGCGGTGGGAGCACTGACAGTGCTGGCTGTGTGGGGGGAGCAGTGACCGTGCTGGCTGTGTAGTGAGAGCACTGACAGTGCTGGCTGTGCGGTGGGAGCACTAACAGTGCTGGCTGTGTGGTGGGAGCACTGGCAGTGCTGGCTGTGCGGTAGGAGCACTGACAGTGCTGGCTGTGTGTGGGAGCACTGACAGTGCTGGCTGTGTGGGGGGAGCACTGACAGTGCTGGCTGAGTGGTGGGAGGACTGACAGTGCTGGCTGTGTGGGGGGAGCACTGATAGTGCTGGCTGTGTGGGGGAGCACTGACAGTGCTGGCTGTGTGGGTGAGCACTGACAGTCCTGGCTGTGTGGGGGAGCACTGACAGTGCTGGCTGTGTGGGTGAGCACTGATAGTGCTGGCTGTGTGGGGGAGCACTGATAGTGCTGGCTGGGTGGGGGAGCACTGACAGTGTTGGCTCTGTGGGGTGGGAGCACTGACGGCGCTGGCAGTGTGGGGGAGCACTGACAGTGCTGGCTGTGTGGTGGGAGCACTTGCATTGCTGGTTGTGTGGTGGGAGCACTGACAGTGCTGGCTGTGTGGTGGGAGCACTGACAGTGCTGGCTGCGTGGGGGAGCACTGACAGTGCTGGCTGTGTGGTGGGAGTACTGACAGTGTTGGCTCTGTGGTGGAGCACTGTCAGTGCTGGCTGTGTGGGAGAGCACTGTCAGTGCTGGCTGTGTGGTGGGAGCGCTGACAGTGCTGGCTGTGTGGGAGAGCCCTGGCAGTGCTGGCTGTGTGGGGAGCACTGACAGTGCTGGCTGTGTGGGGGGTGAACTGACAGTGCTGGCTGTGTGGGGGGAGCACTGACAGTGCTGGCTGTGTGGTGGGAGCACTGGCAGTGCTGGCTGTGTGGGGGGAGCACTGACAGTGCTGGCTGTGTGGTGGGAGCACTGACAGTGCTGGCTGTGTGGGGGGAGCACTGACAGTGCTGGCTGTGTGGGGGAGCACTGACAGTGCTCGCTGTGTGGGGGAGCACTGACAGTGCTGGCTGTGTGGGAGAGCACTGACATTGTTGGCTGTGAGGGTGGAGCACTGACAGTGCTGGCTGTGTGGGGTGAGAGCACTGACAGTGCTGGCTATGTGGGGGATCACTGACAGTACTGGCTGTGTGACGGGAGCACTGACAGTGTTGGCTCTGTGGGGTGGGAGCACTGACAGTGCTGGCTGTGTGGTGGGAGCACTTGCATTGCTGGCTGTGTGGTGGGGGCACTGACAGTGTTGGCTCTGTGGTGGAGCACTGTCAGTGCTGGCTGCGTGGTGGGAGCACTGACAGTGCTGGCTGTGTGGTGGGAGCACTGGCATTGCTGGCTGTGTGGTGGGAGCACTGACAGTACTGGGTGAGTGGGGGGAGCAATGACAGTGCTGGCTATGTGGTGAGGGAGCACTGACAGTGCTGGCTGTGTGGGGGAAGCACTGACAGTGCTGGCTGTGTGGGGGAGCACTGACAGTGCTGGCTGTGTGGGGAGCACTGACAGTGCTGGCTGTGTGGGGCAGCACTGACAGTTCTGGCTGTGTGGTGGGAGCTCTGACAGTGCTGGCTGTGTGGTGGGAGCACTGACAGTGCTGGCTGTGTGGTGGGAGCACTGACAGTGCTGGCTGTGAGGGTCGAGCACTGACAGTGCTGGCTCTGTGGGGGAGCACAGACAGTGCTGGCTGTGTGGGGAGCACTGACAGTGCTGGCTGTGTGGGGGAGCACTAACAGTGCTGGCTGTGTGGTGGGAGCACTGGCAGTGCTGGCTGTGCGGTGGGAGCACTGACAGTGCTGGCTGTGTGGGGGGGCACTAACAGTGCTAGCTGTTTGTTGGAGCACTAACAGTGCTGGCTGTGTGGTGGGAGCACTGACAGTGCTGGCTGTGTGGGGGAGCAGTGAAAGTTCTGGCTGTGTGGTGAGAGCACTGACAGTGCTGGCTGTGTGGGGGGAGCACTGACAGTGCTGGCTGTGAGGATGGAGCACTGACAGTACTGGCTCTGTGGGGGAGCACAGACAGTGTTGGCTGTGTGGGGAGCACTGACAGTGCTGGCTGTGTGTGGGGAGCACTGACAGTGCTGGCTGTGTGGTGGGAGCACTAACAGTGCTGGCTGTGTGGTGGGAGCACTGCCAGTGCTGGCTGTGCGGTGGGAGCACTGACAGTGCTGGCTGTGTGGGGGAGCACTGACAGTGCTGGCTGTGCGGTGGGAGCACTGACAGTGCTGGCTGTGAGGGTCGAGCACTGACAGTGCTGGCTCTGTGGGGGAGCACAGACAGTGCTGGCTGTGTGGGGAGCACTGACAGTGCTGGCTGTGTGGGGGAGCACGAACAGTGCTGGCTGTGTGGTGGGAGCACTGGCAGTGCTGGCTGTGCGGTGGGAGCACTGACAGTGCTATCTGTGTGGGGGAGCACTAACAGTGCTAGCTGTTTGTTGGAGCACTAACAGTGCTGGCTGTGTGGTGGGAGCACTGAAATTGCTGGCTGTGTGGGGGGAGCAGTGAAAGTTCTGGCTGTGTGGTGGGAGCACTGACAGTGCTGGCTGTGTGGTGGGAGCACTGACAGTGCTGGCTGGGTGGTGGGAGCACTGTCAGTGCTGGCTGTGTGGGAGAGCACTGTCAGTGCTGGCTGTGTGGTGGGAGCATTGTCAGTGCTGGCTGTGTGGTGGGAGCGCTGACAGTGCTGGCTGTGTGGGAGAGCACTGGCAGTGCTGGCTGTGTGGGGAGCACTGACAGTGCTGGCTGTGTGGGGGGTGAACTGACAGTGCTGGCTGTGTGGGGGGAGCACTGACAGTGCTGGCTGTGTGGGGAGCACTGGCAGTGCTGGCTGTGTGGGGGAGCACTGGCAGTGCTGGCTGTGTGGGGAGCACTGTCAGTGCTGGCTGTGTGGGGGAGCATTGACAGTGCTGGCTGTGTGGGGGAGCACTCACAGTGCTGGCTGTGTGGGGAGCATTGACAGTGCTGGCTGTGTGGGGGAGCACTGACAGTGCTGGCTGTGTGGGGAGCACTGACAGTGCTGGCTGTGTGGGGGGTGCACTGACAGTGCTGGCTGTGTGGGGGAGCACTGATAGTGCTGGCTGTGTGGTGGGAGCACTGACAGTGCTGGCTGTGTGGGGAGAGCACTGACAGTGCTAGCTGTGTGGTGGGAGCACTGACAGTGCTGGCTGTATGTGTGGGAGCACTGACAGTGCCGTCTGTATGGTGGGAGCACTGACAGTGCTGGCTGTGTGGTGGGAGCACTAACAGTGCTGGCTGTGTGGGGAGAGCACTGACAGTGCTGGCTGTGTGGGGGAGGACTGACAGTGCTGGCTGTGTGGTGGGAGCACTGGCAGTGCTGGCTGTGTGGTGGGAGCACTGACAGTGCTGGCTATGTAGTGGGAGCACGGACAGTGCTGGCTCTGTGGGGGAGCACTGAAAGTGCTGGCTGTGTGGTGGGAGCACTGGCAGTGCTGTCTGTGAGGGTGGAGCACTGACGGTGCTGGCTGTGTGGGGGGAGCACTGACAGTGCTTGCTCTGTTGGGTGGAAGCACTGACAGTGCTGGCTGTGTAGGGTAGCACTGACAGTGCTGGCTGTGTGGGGGAGCACTGACAGTGGTGGCTGTGTGGGGGGAGCACTGACAGTGCTGGCTGTGTGGGGAGTGCACTGACAGTGCTGGCTGTGTAAGGGAGCACTGACAGTGCTGGCTGTGTGGGGAGCACTGACAGTGCTGGCTGTGTGGGGGGAGCACTGACAGTGCTGGCTGTGTGGGGGAGCACTGACAGTGCTAGCTCTGTGGGTGGAGAACTGGCAGTGCTGGCTGTGGGGGAGCACTGATAGTGCTGGCTGTGTGGTGTGGGAGCACTGACAGTGCTGGCTGTGTGGTGGGAGTACTGACAGTGCTGGCTGTGTGGTGGTAGCATTGGCAGTGCTGGCTGTGTGGGGGGAGCACTGACAGTGCTTGCTCTGTTGGGTGGAAGCACTGACAGTGCTGGCTGTGTAGGGTAGCACTGACAGTGCTGGCTGTGTGGGGGAGCACTGACAGTGGTGGCTGTGTGGGGGGAGCACTGACAGTGCTGGCTGTGTAAGGGAGCACTGACAGTGCTGGCTGTGTGGTGGGAACACTGACAGTGCTGGCTGTGTGGGGGGAGCACTGACAGTGCTGGCTGTGTGGTGGGAGCACTGACAGTGCTGGCTGTGTGGGGGGAGCACTGACAGTGCTGGCTGTGTGGTGGGAGCACTGACAGTGCTGGCTGTGTGGGGGCAGCACTGACAGTGCTGGCTGTGTGGGGGAGCACTGACAGTGCTCGCTGTGTGGGGGAGCACTGACAGTGCTGGCTGTGTGGGAGAGCACTGACAGTGTTGGCTGTGAGGGTGGAGCACTGACAGTGCTGGCTGTGTGGGGTGAGAGCACTGACAGTGCTGGCTATGTGGGGGATCACTGACAGTACTGGCTGTGTGAGGGGAGCACTGACAGTGTTGGCTCTGTGGGGTGGGAGCACTGACAGTGCTGGCTGTGTGGTGGGAGCACTTGCATTGCTGGCTGTGTGGTGGGGGCACTGACAGTGTTGGCTCTGTGGTGGAGCACTGTCAGTGCTGGCTGCGTGGTGGGAGCACTGACAGTGCTGGCTGTGTGGTGGGAGCACTGGCATTGCTGGCTGTGTGGTGGGAGCACTGACAGTACTGGGTGTGTGGGGGGAGCAATGACAGTGCTGGCTATGTGGTGAGGGAGCACTGACAGTGCTGGCTGTGTGGGGGAAGCACTGACAGTGCTGGCTGTGTGGGGGAGCACTGACAGTGCTGGCTGTGTGGGGAGCACTGACAGTGCTGGCTGTGTGGGGCAGCACTGACAGTTCTGGCTGTGTGGTGGGAGCTCTGACAGTGCTGGCTGTGTGGTGGGAGCACTGACAGTGCTGGCTGTGTGGTGGGAGCACTGACAGTGCTGGCTGTGAGGGTCGAGCACTGACAGTGCTGGCTCTGTGGGGGAGCACAGACAGTGCTGGCTGTGTGGGGAGCACTGACAGTGCTGGCTGTGTGGGGGAGCACTAACAGTGCTGGCTGTGTGGTGAGAGCACTGGCAGTGCTGGCTGTGCGGTGGGAGCACTGACAGTGCTGGCTGTGTGGGGGAGCACTGACAGTGCTGGCTGTGTGGTGGGAGCACTAACAGTGCTAGCTGTTTGTTGGAGCACTAACAGTGCTGGCTGTGTGGTGGGAGCACTGAAATTGCTGGCTGTGTGGGGGAGCAGTGAAAGTTCAGGCTGTGTGGTGAGAGCACTGACAGTGCTGGCTGTGTGGGGGGAGCACTGACAGTGCTGGCTGTGAGGATGGAGCACTGACAGTACTGGCTCTGTGGGGGAGCACAGACAGTGTTGGCTGTGTGGGGAGCACTGACAGAGCTGGCTGTGTGTGGGGAGCACTGACAGTGCTGGCTGTGTGGCGGTAGCACTAACAGTGCTGGCTGTGTGGTGGGAGCACTGCCAGTGCTGGCTGTGCGGTGGGAGCACTGACAGTGCTGGCTGTGTGGGGGGAGCAGTGACCGTGCTGGCTGTGTAGTGAGAGCACTGACAGTGCTGGCTGTGTGGTGGGAGCACTGACAGTGCTGGCTGTGAGGGTCGAGCACTGACAGTGCTGGCTCTGTGGGGGAGCACAGACAGTGCTGGCTGTGTGGGGAGCACTGACAGTGCTGGCTGTGTGGGGGAGCACGAACAGTGCTGGCTGTGTGGTGGGAGCACTGGCAGTGCTGGCTGTGTGGGGAGCACTGACAGTGCTGGCTGTGTGGGGGAGCACGAACAGTGCTGGCTGTGTGGTGGGAGCACTGGCAGTGCTGGCTGTGCGGTGGGAGCACTGACAGTGCTGGCTGTGTGGGGGAGCACTAACAGTGCTAGCTGTTTGTTGGAGCACTAACAGTGCTGGCTGTGTGGTGGGAGCACTGCAATTGCTGGCTGTGTGGGGGGAGCAGTGAAAGTTCTGGCTGTGTGGTGGGAGCACTGACAGTGCTGGCTGTGTGGTGGGAGCACTGACAGTGCTGGCTGGGTGGTGGGAGCACTGTCAGTGCTGGCTGTGTGGGAGAGCACTGTCAGTGCTGGCTGTGTGGTGGGAGCATTGTCAGTGCTGGCTGTGTGGTGGGAGCGCTGACAGTGCTGGCTGTGTGGGAGAGCACTGGCAGTGCTGGCTGTGTGGGGAGCACTGACAGTGCTGGCTGTGTAAGGGAGCACTGACAGTGCTGGCTGTGTGGGGAGCACTGACAGTGCTGGCTGTGTGGGGGGAGCACTGACAGTGCTGGCTGTGTGGGGGAGCACTGACAGTGCTAGCTCTGTGGGTGGAGAACTGGCAGTGCTGGCTGTGGGGGAGCACTGATAGTGCTGGCTGTGTGGTGTGGGAGCACTGACAGTGCTGGCTGTGTGGTGGGAGTACTGACAGTGCTGGCTGTGTGGTGGTAGCACTGGCAGTGCTGGCTGTGTGGGGGGAGCACTGACAGTGCTTGCTCTGTTGGGTGGAAGCACTGACAGTGCTGGCTGTGTAGGGTAGCACTGACAGTGCTGGCTGTGTGGGGGAGCACTGACAGTGGTGGCTGTGTGGGGGGAGCACTGACAGTGCTGGCTGTGTAAGGGAGCACTGACAGTGCTGGCTGTGTGGTGGGAACACTGACAGTGCTGGCTGTGTGCGGGGAGCACTGACAGTGCTGGCTGTGTGGTGGGAGCACTGACAGTGCTGGCTGTGTGGGGGGAGCACTGACAGTGCTGGCTGTGTGGTGGGAGCACTGACAGTGCTGGCTGTGTGGGGGGAGCACTGACAGTGCTGGCTGTGTGGGGGAGCACTGACAGTGCTCGCTGTGTGGGGGAGCACTGACAGTGCTGGCTGTGTGGGAGAGCACTGACAGTGTTGGCTGTGAGGGTGGAGCACTGACAGTGCTGGCTGTGTGGGGTGAGAGCACTGACAGTGCTGGCTATGTGGGGGATCACTGACAGTACTGGCTGTGTGAGGGGAGCACTGACAGTGTTGGCTCTGTGGGGTGGGAGCACTGACAGTGCTGGCTGTGTGGTGGGAGCACTTGCATTGCTGGCAGTGTGGTGGGGGCACTGACAGTGTTGGCTCTGTGGTGGAGCACTGTCAGTGCTGGCTGCGTGGTGGGAGCACTGACAGTGCTGGCTGTGTGGTGGGAGCACTGGCATTGCTGGCTGTGTGGTGGGAGCACTGACAGTACTGGGTGTGTGGGGGGAGCAATGACAGTGCTGGCTATGTGGTGAGGGAGCACTGACAGTGCTGGCTGTGTGGGGGAAGCACTGACAGTGCTGGCTGTGTGGGGGAGCACTGACAGTGCTGGCTGTGTGGGGAGCACTGACAGTGCTGGCTGTGTGGGGCAGCACTGACAGTTCTGGCTGTGTGGTGGGAGCTCTGACAGTGCTGGCTGTGTGGTGGGAGCACTGACAGTGCTGGCTGTGTGGTGGGAGCACTGACAGTGCTGGCTGTGAGCGTCGAGCACTGACAGTGCTGGCTCTGTGGGGGAGCACAGACAGTGCTGGCTGTGTGGGGAGCACTGACAGTGCTGGCTGTGTGGGGGAGCACTAACAGTGCTGGCTGTGTGGTGAGAGCACTGGCAGTGCTGGCTGTGCGGTGGGAGCACTGACAGTGCTGGCTGTGTGGGGGGGCACTAACAGTGCTAGCTGTTTGTTGGAGCACTAACAGTGCTGGCTGTGTGGTGGGAGCACTGAAATTGCTGGCTGTGTGGGGGAGCAGTGAAAGTTCTGGCTGTGTGGTGAGAGCACTGACAGTGCTGGCTGTGTGGGGGGAGCACTGACAGTGCTGGCTGTGAGGATGGAGCACTGACAGTACTGGCTCTGTGGGGGAGCACAGACAGTGTTGGCTGTGTGGGGAGCACTGACAGTGCTGGCTATGTGTGGGGAGCACTGACAGTGCTGGCTGTGTGGTGGGAGCACTAACAGTGCTGGCTGTGTGGTGGGAGCACTGCCAGTGCTGGCTGTGCGGTGGGAGCACTGACAGTGCTGGCTGTGTGGGGGAGCACTGACAGTGCTGGCTGTGCGGTGGGAGCACTGACAGTGCTGGCTGTGTGGGGGGAGCAGTGACCGTGCTGGCTGTGTAGTGAGAGCACTGACAGTGCTGGCTGTGTGGTGGGAGCACTGACAGTGCTGGCTGTGAGGGTCGAGCACTGACAGTGCTGGCTCTGTGGGGGAGCACAGACAGTGCTGGCTGTGTGGGGAGCACTGACAGTGCTGGCTGTGTGGGGGAGCACGAACAGTGCTGGCTGTGTGGTGGGAGCACTGGCAGTGCTGGCTGTGCGGTGGGAGCACTGACAGTGCTGGCTGTGTGGGGGAGCACTAACAGTGCTAGCTGTTTGTTGGAGCACTAACAGTGCTGGCTGTGTGGTGGGAGCACTGCAATTGCTGGCTGTGTGGGGGGAGCAGTGAAAGTTCTGGCTGTGTGGTGGGAGCACTGACAGTGCTGGCTGTGTGGTGGGAGCACTGACAGTGCTGGCTGGGTGGTGGGAGCACTGTCAGTGCTGGCTGTGTGGGAGAGCACTGTCAGTGCTGGCTGTGTGGTGGGAGCATTGTCAGTGCTGGCTGTGTGGTGGGAGCGCTGACAGTGCTGGCTGTGTGGGAGAGCACTGGCAGTGCTGGCTGTGTGGGAGAGCACTGGCAGTGCTGGCTGTGTGGGGTGAACTGACAGTGCTGGCTGTGTGGGGGGAGCACTGACAGTGCTGGCTGTGTGGGGAGCACTGGCAGTGCTGGCTGTGTGGGGGAGCACTGGCAGTGCTGGCTGTGTGGGGAGCACTGACAGTGCTGGCTGTGTGGGGGAGCATTGACAGTGCTGGCTGTGTGGGGGAGCACTGACAGTGCTGGCTGTGTGGGGAGCATTGACAGTGCTGGCTGTGTGGGGGAGCACTGACAGTGCTGGCTGTGTGGGGAGCACTGACAGTGCTGGCTGTGTGGGGGGTGCACTGACAGTGCTGGCTGTGTGGGGGAGCACTGATAGTGCTGGCTGTGTGGTGGGAGCACTGACAGTGCTGGCTGTGTGGGGAGAGCACTGACAGTGCTAGCTGTGTGGTGGGAGCACTGACACTGCTGGCTGTATGTGTGGGAGCACTGACAGTGCCGTCTGTATGGTGGGAGCACTGACAGTGCTGGCTGTGTGGTGGGAGCACTAACAGTGCTGGCTGTGTGGGGAGAGCACTGACAGTGCTGGCTGTGTGGGGGAGGACTGACAGTGCTGGCTGTGTGGTGGGAGCACTGGCAGTGCTGGCTGTGTGGTGGGAGCACTGACAGTGCTGGCTATGTAGTGGGAGCACGGACAGTGCTGGCTCTGTGGGGGAGCACTGAAAGTGCTGGCTGTGTGGTGGGAGCACTGACAGTGCTGTCTGTGAGGGTGGAGCACTGACGGTGCTGGCTGTGTGGGGGAGCACTGACAGTGCTAGCTCTGTGGGTGGAGAACTGGCAGTGCTGGCTGTGGGGGAGCACTGATAGTGCTGGCTGTGTGGTGTGGGAGCACTGACAGTGCTGGCTGTGTGGTGGGAGTACTGACAGTGCTGGCTGTGTGGTGGTAGCACTGGCAGTGCTGGCTGTGTGGGGGGAGCACTGACAGTGCTTGCTCTGTTGGGTGGAAGCACTGACAGTGCTGGCTGTGTAGGGGAGCACTGACAGTGCTGGCTGTGTGGGGAGCACTGACAGTGCTGGCTGTGTGGGGGAGCACACTGACAGTGCTGGCTGTGTGGGGAGCACTGACAGTGCTCGCTGTGTGGGGGAGCACTGACAGTGCTGGCTGTGTGGGAGAGCACTGACAGTGTTGGCTGTGAGGGTGGAGCACTGACAGTGCTGGCTGTGTGGGGTGAGAGCACTGACAGTGCTGGCTATGTGGGGGATCACTGACAGTGCTGGCTGTGTGAGGGGAGCACTGACAGTGTTGGCTCTGTGGGGTGGGAGCACTGACAGTGCTGGCTGTGTGGTGTTAGCACTTGCATTGCTGGCTGTGTGGTGGGGGCACTGACAGTGTTGGCTCTGTGGTGGAGCACTGTCAGTGCTGGCTGCGTGGTGGGAGCACTGACAGTGCTGGCTGTGTGGTGGGAGCACTGGCATTGCTGGCTGTGTGGTGGGAGCACTGACAGTACTGGGTGTGTGGGGGGAGCAATGACAGTGCTGGCTATGTGGTGAGGGAGCACTGACAGTGCTGGCTGTGTGGGGGAAGCACTGACAGTGCTGGCTGTGTGGGGGAGCACTGACAGTGCTGGCTGTGTGGGGAGCACTGACAGTGCTGGCTGTGTGGGGCAGCACTGACAGTTCTGGCTGTGTGGTGGGAGCTCTGACAGTGCTGGCTGTGTGGTGGGAGCACTGACAGTGCTGGCTGTGTGGTGGGAGCACTGACAGTGCTGGCTGTGAGGGTCGAGCACTGACAGTGCTGGCTCTGTGGGGGAGCACAGACAGTGCTGGCTGTGTGGGAAGCACTGACAGTGCTGGCTGTGTGGGGGAGCACTAACAGTGCTGGCTGTGTGGTGGGAGCACTGGCAGTGCTGGCTGTGCGGTGGGAGCACTGACAGTGCTGGCTGTGTGGGGGGGCACTAACAGTGCTAGCTGTTTGTTGGAGCACTAACAGTGCTGGCTGTGTGGTGGGAGCACTGAAATTGCTGGCTGTGTGGGGGGAGCAGTGAAAGTTCTGGCTGTGTGGTGGGAGCACTGACAGTGCTGGCTGTGTGGTGGGAGCAATGACAGTGCTGGCTGGGTGGTGGGAGCACTGACAGTGCTGGCTGTGTGGGGGGAGCACTGACAGTGCTGGCTGTGAGGATGGAGCACTGACAGTACTGGCTCTGTGGGGGAGCACAGACAGTGTTGGCTGTGTGGGGAGCACTGACAGTGCTGTTTGTGTGTGGGGAGCACTGACAGTGCTGGCTGTGTGGTGGGAGCACTAACAGTGCTGGCTGTGTGGTGGGAGCACTGGCAGTGCTGGCTGTGCGGTGGGAGCACTGACAGTGCTGGCTGTGTGGGGGAGCACTGACAGTGCTGGCTGTGCGGTGGGAGCACTGACAGTGCTGGCTGTGTGGGGGGAGCAGTGACCGTGCTGGCTGTGTAGTGAGAGCACTGACAGTGCTGGCTGTGCGGTGGGAGCACTAACAGTGCTGGCTGTGTGGTGGGAGCACTGACAGTGCTGGCTGTGTGGGAGGAGCACAGGCAGTGCTGGCTCTGTGGGGGAGAGCTGACAGTGCTGGCTGTGTGGTGGGAGCACTGACAGTGCTGTCTGTGTGGGGGAGCACTGACAGTGCTGGCTGTGCGGTGGGAGCACTGACAGTGCTGGCTGTGTGGGGGGAGCACTGACAGTGCTGTCTGTGTGGGGGAGCACTGACAGTGCTGGCTGTGTGGGGGAGCACTGACAGTGCTGGCTGTGTGTGGGAGCACTGACAGTGCTGTCTGTGTGGGGGAGCACTGACAGTGCTGGCTGTGTGTGGGAGCACTGACAGTGCTGGCTGTGTGGGGGAGCACTGACAGTGCTGGCTGTGTGTGGGAGCACTGGCATTGCTGGCTGTGTAGGGGAGCACTGGCAGTGCTGGTTGTGTGGGGGAAGCACTGACACTGCTGGCTGTGTGGTGGAAGCACTGACAGTGCTGGCTGTGTGGGGAGAGCACTGACAGTGCTGGCTGTGTGGTGGGAGCACTGACAGTGCCGTCTGTATGGTGGGAGCACTGACAGTGCTGGCTGTGTGGGGGGAGCACTGACAGTGCTGTCTGTGTGGGGGAGCACTGACAGTGCCGTCTGTATGGTGGGAGCACTGACAGTGCTGGCTGTGCGGTGGGAGCACTGACAGTGCTGGCTGTGTGTGGGAGCACTGACAGTGCTGGCTGTGTGGGGGGAGCACTGACAGTGCTGGCTGTGTGGTGGGAGCACTGACAGTGCTGGCTGTGTGGGGGGAGCACTGATAGTGCTGGCTGTGAGGGGGAGCACTGACAGTGCTGGCTGTGTGGGAGAGCACTGACAGTGTTGGCTGTGAGGGTGGAGCACTGACAGTGCTGGCTATGTGGGGGATCACTGACAGTGCTGGCTGTGTGAGGGGAGCACTGACAGTGTTGGCTCTGTGGGGTGGGAGCACTGACAGTGCTGGCTGTGTGGTGGGAGCACTTGCATTGCTGGCTGTGTGGTGGGAGCACTGACAGTGCTGTCTGTGTGGGGGAGCACTGACAGTGCTGGCTGTGCGGTGGGAGCACTGACAGTGCTGGCTGTGTGGGGGAGCACTGACAGTGCTGGCTGTGTGGGGGAGCACTGACAGTGCTGGCTGTGTGTGGGAGCACTGACAGTGCTGGCTGTGTGGGGGAGCACTGACAGTGCTGGCTGTGTGTGGGAGCACTGGCATTGCTGGCTGTGTAGGGGAGCACTGGCAGTGCTGGTTGTGTGGGGGGAGCACTGACAGTGCTGGCTGTGTGGGGGGAGCACTGACAGTGCTGGCTGTGTGGGGAGAGCACTGACAGTGCTGTCTGTGTGGTGGGAGCACTGACAGTGCCGTCTGTGTGGGGGAGCACTGACAGTGCTGGCTGTGTGGGGGGAGCACTGACAGTGCTGTCTGTGTGGGGGAGCACTGACAGTGCTGTCTGTGTGGGGGGAGCACTGACAGTGCTGGCTGTGTGGGGGGAGCACTGACAGTGCTGGCTGTGTGGTGGGAGCACTGACAGTGCTGGCTGTGTGGGGGGAGCACTGACAGTGCTGTCTGTGTGGGGGAGCACTGACAGTGCTGTCTGTGTGGGGGGAGCACTGACAGTGCTGGCTGTGCGGTGGGAGCACTGACAGTGCTGGCTGTGTGTGGGAGCACTGACAGTGCTGGCTGTGTGGGGGGAGCACTGACAGTGCTGGCTGTGTGGTGGGAGCACTGACAGTGCTGGCTGTGTGGGGGGAGCACTGATAGTGCTGGCTGTGTGGGGGAGCACTGCCAGTGCTGGCTGTGTGGGAGAGCACTGACAGTGTTGGCTGTGAGGGTGGAGCACTGACAGTGCTGGCTGTGTGGGGTGAGAGCACTGACAGTGCTGGCTATGTGGGGGATCACTGACAGTGCTGGCTGTGTGAGGGGAGCACTGACAGTGTTGGCTCTGTGGGGTGGGAGCACTGACAGTGCTGGCTGTGTGGTGGGAGCACTTGCATTGCTGGCTGTGTGGTGGGGGCACTGACAGTGTTGGCTCTGTGGTGGAGCACTGTCAGTGCTGGCTGCGTGGTGGGAGCACTGACAGTGCTGGCTGTGTGGTGGGAGCACTGGCATTGCTGGCTGTGTGGTGGGAGCACTGACAGTACTGGGTGTGTGGGGGGAGCAATGACAGTGCTGGCTATGTGGTGAGGGAGCACTGACAGTGCTGGCTGTGTGGGGGAAGCACTGACAGTGCTGGCTGTGTGGGGGAGCACTGACAGTGCTGGCTGTGTGGGGAGCACTGACAGTGCTGGCTGTGTGGGGCAGCACTGACAGTTCTGGCTGTGTGGTGGGAGCTCTGACAGTGCTGGCTGTGTGGTGGGAGCACTGACAGTGCTGGCTGTGTGGTGGGAGCACTGACAGTGCTGGCTGTGAGGGTCGAGCACTGACAGTGCTGGCTCTGTGGGGGAGCACAGACAGTGCTGGCTGTGTGGGAAGCACTGACAGTGCTGGCTGTGTGGGGGAGCACTAACAGTGCTGGCTGTGTGGTGGGAGCACTGGCAGTGCTGGCTGTGCGGTGGGAGCACTGACAGTGCTGGCTGTGTGGGGGGGCACTAACAGTGCTAGCTGTTTGTTGGAGCACTAACAGTGCTGGCTGTGTGGTGGGAGCACTGAAATTGCTGGCTGTGTGGGGGGAGCAGTGAAAGTTCTGGCTGTGTGGTGGGAGCACTGACAGTGCTGGCTGTGTGGTGGGAGCACTGACAGTGCTGGCTGGGTGGTGGGAGCACTGACAGTGCTGGCTGTGTGGGGGGAGCACTGACAGTGCTGGCTGTGAGGATGGAGCACTGACAGTACTGGCTCTGTGGGGGAGCACAGACAGTGTTGGCTGTGTGGGGAGCACTGACAGTGCTGGCTGTGTGTGGGGAGCACTGACAGTGCTGGCTGTGTGGTGGGAGCACTAACAGTGCTGTCTGTGTGGTGGGAGCACTGGCAGTGCTGGCTGTGCGGTGGGAGCACTGACAGTGCTGGCTGTGTGGGGGGAGCAGTGACCGTGCTGGCTGTGTAGTGAGAGCACTGACAGTGCTGGCTGTGCGGTGGGAGCACTAACAGTGCTGGCTGTGTGGTGGGAGCACTGGCAGTGCTGGCTGTGTGTGGGAGCACTGACAGTGCTGGCTGTGTGGGGGAGCACTGACAGTGCTGGCTGTGTGTGGGAGCACTGGCATTGCTGGCTGTGTAGGGGAGCACTGGCAGTGCTGGTTGTGTGGGGGAAGCACTGACACTGCTGGCTGTGTGGGGGAGCACTGACAGTGCTGGCTGTGTGGGGAGAGCACTGACAGTGCTGGCTGTGTGGTGGGAGTACTGACAGTGCCGTCTGTATGGTGGGAGCACTGACAGTGCTGGCTGTGTGGGGGGAGCACTGACAGTGCTGTCTGTGTGGGGGGAGCACTGACAGTGCTGTCTGTGTGGGGAGAGCCCTGGCAGTGCTGGCTGTGCGGTGGGAGCACTGACAGTGCTGGCTGTGTGTGGGGAGCACTGACAGTGCTGGCTGTGTGGGGGGAGCACTGACAGTGCTGGCTGTGTGGGGGGAGCACTGACAGTGCTGACTGTGTGGGGGGAGCACTGACAGTGCTGGCTGTGTGGTGGGAGCACTGACAGTGCTGGCTGTGTGGGGGAGCATTGACAGTGCTGGCTGTGTGGGGGAGCACTGACAGTGCTGGCTGTGTGGGGAGCATTGACAGTGCTGGCTGTGTGGGGGAGCACTGACAGTGCTGGCTGTGTGGGGAGCACTGACAGTGCTGGCTGTGTGGGGGGTGCACTGACAGTGCTGGCTGTGTGGGGGAGCACTGATAGTGCTGGCTGTGTGGTGGGAGCACTGACAGTGCTGGCTGTGTGGGGAGAGCACTGACAGTGCTGGCTGTGTGGTGGGAGCACTGACAGTGCTGGCTGTATGTGTGGGAGCACTGACAGTGCCGTCTGTATGGTGGGAGCACTGACAGTGCTGGCTGTGTGGTGGGAGCAGTAACAGTGCTGGCTGTGTGGGGAGAGCACTGACAGTGCTGGCTGTGTGGGGGAGGACTGACAGTGCTGGCTGTGTGGTGGGAGCACTGGCAGTGCTGGCTGTGTGGTGGGAGCACTGACAGTGCCGGCTATGTAGTGGGAGCACGGACAGTGCTGGCTCTGTGGGGGAGCACTGAAAGTGCTGGCTGTGTGGTGGGAGCACTGACATTGTTGGCTGTGAGGGTGGAGCACTGACAGTGCTGGCTGTGTGGGGTGAGAGCACTGACAGTGCTGGCTATGTGGGGGATCACTGACAGTACTGGCTGTGTGACGGGAGCACTGACAGTGTTGGCTCTGTGGGGTGGGAGCACTGACAGTGCTGGCTGTGTGGTGGGAGCACTTGCATTGCTGGCTGTGTGGTGGGGGCACTGACAGTGTTGGCTCTGTGGTGGAGCACTGTCAGTGCTGGCTGCGTGGTGGGAGCACTGACAGTGCTGGCTGTGTGGTGGGAGCACTGGCATTGCTGGCTGTGTGGTGGGAGCACTGACAGTACTGGGTGTGTGGGGGGAGCAATGACAGTGCTGGCTATGTGGTGAGGGAGCACTGACAGTGCTGGCTGTGTGGGGGAAGCACTGACAGTGCTGGCTGTGTGGGGGAGCACTGACAGTGCTGGCTGTGTGGGGAGCACTGACAGTGCTGGCTGTGTGGGGCAGCACTGACAGTTCTGGCTGTGTGGTGGGAGCTCTGACAGTGCTGGCTGTGTGGTGGGAGCACTGACAGTGCTGGCTGTGTGGTGGGAGCACTGACAGTGCTGGCTGTGAGGGTCGAGCACTGACAGTGCTGGCTCTGTGGGGGAGCACAGACAGTGCTGGCTGTGTGGGGAGCACTGACAGTGCTGGCTGTGTGGGGGAGCACTAACAGTGCTGGCTGTGTGGTGGGAGCACTGGCAGTGCTGGCTGTGCGGTGGGAGCACTGACAGTGCTGGCTGTGTGGGGGGGCACTAACAGTGCTAGCTGTTTGTTGGAGCACTAACAGTGCTGGCTGTGTGGTGGGAGCACTGACAGTGCTGGCTGTGTGGGGGAGCAGTGAAAGTTCTGGCTGTGTGGTGAGAGCACTGACAGTGCTGGCTGTGTGGGGGGAGCACTGACAGTGCTGGCTGTGAGGATGGAGCACTGACAGTACTGGCTCTGTGGGGAAGCACAGACAGTGTTGGCTGTGTGGGGAGCACTGACAGTGCTGGCTGTGTGTGGGGAGCACTGACAGTGCTGGCTGTGTGGTGGGAGCACTAACAGTGCTGGCTGTGTGGTGGGAGCACTGCCAGTGCTGGCTGTGCGGTGGGAGCACTGACAGTGCTGGCTGTGTGGGGGAGCACTGACAGTGCTGGCTGTGCGGTGGGAGCACTGACAGTGCTGGCTGTGTGGGGGGAGCAGTGACCGTGCTGGCTGTGTAGTGAGAGCACTGACAGTGCTGGCTGTGTGGTGGGAGCACTGACAGTGCTGGCTGTGAGGGTCGAGCACTGACAGTGCTGGCTCTGTGGGGGAGCACAGACAGTGCTGGCTGTGTGGGGAGCACTGACAGTGCTGGCTGTGTGGGGGAGCACGAACAGTGCTGGCTGTGTGGTGGGAGCACTGGCAGTGCTGCTGTGCGGTGGGAGCACTGACAGTGCTATCTGTGTGGGGGAGCACTAACAGTGCTAGCTGTTTGTTGGAGCACTAACAGTGCTGGCTGTGTGGTGGGAGCACTGAAATTGCTGGCTGTGTGGGGGGAGCAGTGAAAGTTCTGGCTGTGTGGTGGGAGCACTGACAGTGCTGGCTGTGTGGTGGGAGCACTGACAGTGCTGGCTGGGTGGTGGGAGCACTGTCAGTGCTGGCTGTGTGGGAGAGCACTGTCAGTGCTGGCTGTGTGGTGGGAGCATTGTCAGTGCTGGCTGTGTGGTGGGAGCGCTGACAGTGCTGGCTGTGTGGGAGAGCACTGGCAGTGCTGGCTGTGTGGGGAGCACTGACAGTGCTGGCTGTGTGGGGGGTGAACTGACAGTGCTGGCTGTGTGGGGGGAGCACTGACAGTGCTGGCTGTGTGGGGAGCACTGGCAGTGCTGGCTGTGTGGGGGAGCACTGGCAGTGCTGGCTGTGTGGGGAGCACTGTCAGTGCTGGCTGTGTGGGGGAGCATTGACAGTGCTGGCTGTGTGGGGGAGCACTGACAGTGCTGGCTGTGTGGGGAGCATTGACAGTGCTGGCTGTGTGGGGGAGCACTGACAGTGCTGGCTGTGTGGGGAGCACTGACAGTGCTGGCTGTGTGGGGGGTGCACTGACAGTGCTGGCTGTGTGGGGGAGCACTGATAGTGCTGGCTGTGTGGTGGGAGCACTGACAGTGCTGGCTGTGTGGGGAGAGCACTGACAGTGCTAGCTGTGTGGTGGGAGCACTGACAGTGCTGGCTGTATGTGTGGGAGCACTGACAGTGCCGTCTGTATGGTGGGAGCACTGACAGTGCTGGCTGTGTGGTGGGAGCACTAACAGTGCTGGCTGTGTGGGGAGAGCACTGACAGTGCTGGCTGTGTGGGGGAGGACTGACAGTGCTGGCTGTGTGGTGGGAGCACTGGCAGTGCTGGCTGTGTGGTGGGAGTACTGACAGTGCTGGCTATGTAGTGGGAGCACGGACAGTGCTGGCTCTGTGGGGGAGCACTGAAAGTGCTGGCTGTGTGGTGGGAGCACTGACAGTGCTGTCTGTGAGGGTGGAGCACTGACGGTGCTGGCTGTGTGGGGGAGCACTGACAGTGCTAGCTCTGTGGGTGGAGAACTGGCAGTGCTGGCTGTGTGGGGGGAGCACTGACAGTGCTTGCTGTGTGGGGGAGCACTGACAGTGGTGGCTGTGTGGGGGGAGCACTGACAGTGCTGGCTGTGTGGGGAGTGCACTGACAGTGCTGGCTGTGTAAGGGAGCACTGACAGTGCTGGCTGTGTGGGGAGCACTGACAGTGCTGGCTGTGTGGGGGGAGCACTGACAGTGCTGGCTGTGTGGGGGAGCACTGACAGTGCTAGCTCTGTGGGTGGAGAACTGGCAGTGCTGGCTGTGGGGGAGCACTGATAGTGCTGGCTGTGTGGGGTGGGAGCACTGACAGTGCTGGCTGTGTGGTGGGAGTACTGACAGTGCTGGCTGTGTGGTGGTAGCATTGGCAGTGCTGGCTGTGTGGGGGGAGCACTGACAGTGCTTGCTCTGTTGGGTGGAAGCACTGACAGTGCTGGCTGTGTAGGGTAGCACTGACAGTGCTGGCTGTGTGGGGGAGCACTGACAGTGGTGGCTGTGTGGGGGGAGCACTGACAGTGCTGGCTGTGTAAGGGAGCACTGACAGTGCTGGCTGTGTGGTGGGAACACTGACAGTGCTGGCTGTGTGGGGGGAGCACTGACAGTGCTGGCTGTGTGGTGGGAGCACTGACAGTGCTGGCTGTGTGGGGGGAGCACTGACAGTGCTGGCTGTGTGGTGGGAGCACTGACAGTGCTGGCTGTGTGGGGGGAGCACTGACAGTGCTGGCTGTGTGGGGGAGCACTGACAGTGCTCGCTGTGTGGGGGAGCACTGACAGTGCTGGCTGTGTGGGAGAGCACTGACAGTGTTGGCTGTGAGGGTGGAGCACTGACAGTGCTGGCTGTGTGGGGTGAGAGCACTGACAGTGCTGGCTATGTGGGGGATCACTGACAGTACTGGCTGTGTGAGGGGAGCACTGACAGTGTTGGCTCTGTGGGGTGGGAGCACTGACAGTGCTGGCTGTGTGGTGGGAGCACTTGCATTGCTGGCTGTGTGGTGGGGGCACTGACAGTGTTGGCTCTGTGGTGGAGCACTGTCAGTGCTGGCTGCGTGGTGGGAGCACTGACAGTGCTGGCTGTGTGGTGGGAGCACTGGCATTGCTGGCTGTGTGGTGGGAGCACTGACAGTACTGGGTGTGTGGGGGGAGCAATGACAGTGCTGGCTATGTGGTGAGGGAGCACTGACAGTGCTGGCTGTGTGGGGGAAGCACTGACAGTGCTGGCTGTGTGGGGGAGCACTGACAGTGCTGGCTGTGTGGGGAGCACTGACAGTGCTGGCTGTGTGGGGCAGCACTGACAGTTCTGGCTGTGTGGTGGGAGCTCTGACAGTGCTGGCTGTGTGGTGGGAGCACTGACAGTGCTGGCTGTGTGGTGGGAGCACTGACAGTGCTGGCTGTGAGGGTCGAGCACTGACAGTGCTGGCTCTGTGGGGGAGCACAGACAGTGCTGGCTCTGTGGGGAGCACTGACAGTGCTGGCTGTGTGGGGGAGCACTAACAGTGCTGGCTGTGTGGTGAGAGCACTGGCAGTGCTGGCTGTGCGGTGGGAGCACTGACAGTGCTGGCTGTGTGGGGGAGCACTGACAGTGCTGGCTGTGTGGTGGGAGCACTAACAGTGCTAGCTGTTTGTTGGAGCACTAACAGTGCTGGCTGTGTGGTGGGAGCACTGAAATTGCTGGCTGTGTGGGGGAGCAGTGAAAGTTCTGGCTGTGTGGTGAGAGCACTGACAGTGCTGGCTGTGTGGGGGGAGCACTGACAGTGCTGGCTGTGAGGATGGAGCACTGACAGTACTGGCTCTGTGGGGGAGCACAGACAGTGTTGGCTGTGTGGGGAGCACTGACAGAGCTGGCTGTGTGTGGGGAGCACTGACAGTGCTGGCTGTGTGGTGGTAGCACTAACAGTGCTGGCTGTGTGGTGGGAGCACTGCCAGTGCTGGCTGTGCGGTGGGAGCACTGACAGTGCTGGCTGTGTGGGGGGAGCAGTGACCGTGCTGGCTGTGTAGTGAGAGCACTGACAGTGCTGGCTGTGTGGTGGGAGCACTGACAGTGCTGGCTGTGAGGGTCGAGCACTGACAGTGCTGGCTCTGTGGGGGAGCACAGACAGTGCTGGCTGTGTGGGGAGCACTGACAGTGCTGGCTGTGTGGGGGAGCACGAACAGTGCTGGCTGTGTGGTGGGAGCACTGGCAGTGCTGGCTGTGTGGGGAGCACTGACAGTGCTGGCTGTGTGGGGGAGCACGAACAGTGCTGGCTGTGTGGTGGGAGCACTGGCAGTGCTGGCTGTGCGGTGGGAGCACTAACAGTGCTAGCTGTTTGTTGGAGCACTAACAGTGCTGGCTGTGTGGTGGGAGCACTGCAATTGCTGGCTGTGTGGGGGGAGCAGTGAAAGTTCTGGCTGTGTGGTGGGAGCACTGACAGTGCTGGCTGTGTGGTGGGAGCACTGACAGTGCTGGCTGGGTGGTGGGAGCACTGTCAGTGCTGGTAGTGTGGGAGAGCACTGTCAGTGCTGGCTGTGTGGTGGGAGCATTGTCAGTGCTGGCTGTGTGGTGGGAGCGCTGACAGTGCTGGCTGTGTGGGAGAGCACTGGCAGTGCTGGCTGTGTGGGGAGCACTGACAGTGCTGGCTGTGTAAGGGAGCACTGACAGTGCTGGCTGTGTGGGGAGCACTGACAGTGCTGGCTGTGTGGGGGGAGCACTGACAGTGCTGGCTGTGTGGGGGAGCACTGACAGTGCTAGCTCTGTGGGTGGAGAACTGGCAGTGCTGGCTGTGGGGGAGCACTGATAGTGCTGGCTGTGTGGTGTGGGAGCACTGACAGTGCTGGCTGTGTGGTGGGAGTACTGACAGTGCTGGCTGTGTGGTGGTAGCACTGGCAGTGCTGGCTGTGTGGGGGGAGCACTGACAGTGCTTGCTCTGTTGGGTGGAAGCACTGACAGTGCTGGCTGTGTAGGGTAGCACTGACAGTGCTGGCTGTGTGGGGGAGCACTGACAGTGGTGGCTGTGTGGGGGGAGCACTGACAGTGCTGGCTGTGTAAGGGAGCGCTGACAGTGCTGGCTGTGTGGTGGGAACACTGACAGTGCTGGCTGTGTGCGGGGAGCACTGACAGTGCTGGCTGTGTGGTGGGAGCACTGACAGTGCTGGCTGTGTGGGGGGAGCACTGACAGTGCTGGCTGTGTGGTGGGAGCACTGACAGTGCTGGCTGTGTGGGGGGAGCACTGACAGTGCTGGCTGTGTGGGGGAGCACTGACAGTGCTCGCTGTGTGGGGGAGCACTGACAGTGCTGGCTGTGTGGGAGTGCACTGACAGTGTTGGCTGTGAGGGTGGAGCACTGACAGTGCTGGCTGTGTGGGGTGAGAGCACTGACAGTGCTGGCTATGTGGGGGATCACTGACAGTACTGGCTGTGTGAGGGGAGCACTGACAGTGTTGGCTCTGTGGGGTGGGAGCACTGACAGTGCTGGCTGTGTGGTGGGAGCACTTGCATTGCTGGCAGTGTGGTGGGGGCACTGACAGTGTTGGCTCTGTGGTGGAGCACTGTCAGTGCTGGCTGCGTGGTGGGAGCACTGACAGTGCTGGCTGTGTGGTGGGAGCACTGGCATTGCTGGCTGTGTGGTGGGAGCACTGACAGTACTGGGTGTGTGGGGGGAGCAATGACAGTGCTGGCTATGTGGTGAGGGAGCACTGACAGTGCTGGCTGTGTGGGGGAAGCACTGACAGTGCTGGCTGTGTGGGGGAGCACTGACAGTGCTGGCTGTGTGGGGAGCACTGACAGTGCTGGCTGTGTGGGGCAGCACTGACAGTTCTGGCTGTGTGGTGGGAGCTCTGACAGTGCTGGCTGTGTGGTGGGAGCACTGACAGTGCTGGCTGTGTGGTGGGAGCACTGACAGTGCTGGCTGTGAGCGTCGAGCACTGACAGTGCTGGCTCTGTGGGGGAGCACAGACAGTGCTGGCTGTGTGGGGGAGCACGGGCAGTGCTGGCTGTGTGGGGAGCACTGACAGTGCTGGCTGTGTGGGGGAGCACTAACAGTGCTGGCTGTGTGGTGAGAGCACTGGCAGTGCTGGCTGTGCGGTGGGAGCACTGACAGTGCTGGCTGTGTGGGGGGGCACTAACAGTGCTAGCTGTTTGTTGGAGCACTAACAGTGCTGGCTGTGTGGTGGGAGCACTGAAATTGCTGGCTGTGTGGGGGAGCAGTGAAAGTTCTGGCTGTGTGGTGAGAGCACTGACAGTGCTGGCTGTGTGGGGGGAGCACTGACAGTGCTGGCTGTGTGGGGGAGCACTGACAGTGCTGGCTGTGAGGATGGAGCACTGACAGTACTGGCTCTGTGGGGGAGCACAGACAGTGTTGGCTGTGTGGGGAGCACTGACAGTGCTGGCTATGTGTGGGGAGCACTGACAGTGCTGGCTGTGTGGTGGGAGCACTAACAGTGCTGGCTGTGTGGTGGGAGCACTGCCAGTGCTGGCTGTGCGGTGGGAGCACTGACAGTGCTGGCTGTGTGGGGGAGCACTGACAGTGCTGGCTGTGCGGTGGGAGCACTGACAGTGCTGGCTGTGTGGGGGGAGCAGTGACCGTGCTGGCTGTGTAGTGAGAGCACTGACAGTGCTGGCTGTGTGGTGGGAGCACTGACAGTGCTGGCTGTGAGGGTCGAGCACTGACAGTGCTGGCTCTGTGGGGGAGCACAGACAGTGCTGGCTGTGTGGGGAGCACTGACAGTGCTGGCTGTGTGGGGGAGCACGAACAGTGCTGGCTGTGTGGTGGGAGCACTGGCAGTGCTGGCTGTGCGGTGGGAGCACTGACAGTGCTGGCTGTGTGGGGGAGCACTAACAGTGCTAGCTGTTTGTTGGAGCACTAACAGTGCTGGCTGTGTGGTGGGAGCACTGCAATTGCTGGCTGTGTGGGGGGAGCAGTGAAAGTTCTGGCTGTGTGGTGGGAGCACTGACAGTGCTGGCTGTGTGGTGGGAGCACTGACAGTGCTGGCTGGGTGGTGGGAGCACTGTCAGTGCTGGCTGTGTGGGAGAGCACTGTCAGTGCTGGCTGTGTGGTGGGAGCATTGTCAGTGCTGGCTGTGTGGTGGGAGCGCTGACAGTGCTGGCTGTGTGGGAGAGCACTGGCAGTGCTGGCTGTGTGGGGAGCACTGACAGTGCTGGCTGTGTGGGGGGTGAACTGACAGTGCTGGCTGTGTGGGGGGAGCACTGACAGTGCTGGCTGTGTGGGGAGCACTGGCAGTGCTGGCTGTGTGGGGGAGCACTGGCAGTGCTGGCTGTGTGGGGAGCACTGACAGTGCTGGCTGTGTGGGGGAGCATTGACAGTGCTGGCTGTGTGGGGGAGCACTGACAGTGCTGGCTGTGTGGGGAGCATTGACAGTGCTGGCTGTGTGGGGGAGCACTGACAGTGCTGGCTGTGTGGGGAGCACTGACAGTGCTGGCTGTGTGGGGGGTGCACTGACAGTGCTGGCTGTGTGGGGGAGCACTGATAGTGCTGGCTGTGTGGTGGGAGCACTGACAGTGCTGGCTGTGTGGGGAGAGCACTGACAGTGCTAGCTGTGTGGTGGGAGCACTGACACTGCTGGCTGTATGTGTGGGAGCACTGCCAGTGCCGTCTGTATGGTGGGAGCACTGACAGTGCTGGCTGTGTGGTGGGAGCACTAACAGTGCTGGCTGTGTGGGGAGAGCACTGACAGTGCTGGCTGTGTGGGGGAGGACTGACAGTGCTGGCTGTGTGGTGGGAGCACTGGCAGTGCTGGCTGTGTGGTGGGAGCACTGACAGTGCTGGCTATGTAGTGGGAGCACGGACAGTGCTGGCTCTGTGGGGGAGCACTGAAAGTGCTGGCTGTGTGGTGGGAGCACTGACAGTGCTGTCTGTGAGGGTGGAGAACTGGCAGTGCTGGCTGTGGGGGAGCACTGATAGTGCTGGCTGTGTGGTGTGGGAGCACTGACAGTGCTGGCTGTGTGGTGGTAGCACTGGCAGTGCTGGCTGTGTGGGGGGAGCACTGACAGTGCTTGCTCTGTTGGGTGGAAGCACTGACAGTGCTGGCTGTGTAGGGGAGCACTGACAGTGCTGGCTGTGTGGGGAGCACTGACAGTGCTGGCTGTGTGGGGGGAGCACTGACAGTGCTGGCTGTGTGGGGAGCACTGACAGTGCTCGCTGTGTGGGGGAGCACTGACAGTGCTGGCTGTGTGGGAGAGCACTGACAGTGTTGGCTGTGAGGGTGGAGCACTGACAGTGCTGGCTGTGTGGGGTGAGAGCACTGACAGTGCTGGCTATGTGGGGGATCACTGACAGTGCTGGCTGTGTGAGGGGAGCACTGACAGTGTTGGCTCTGTGGGGTGGGAGCACTGACAGTGCTGGCTGTGTGGTGTTAGCACTTGCATTGCTGGCTGTGTGGTGGGGGCACTGACAGTGTTGGCTCTGTGGTGGAGCACTGTCAGTGCTGGCTGCGTGGTGGGAGCACTGACAGTGCTGGCTGTGTGGTGGGAGCACTGGCATTGCTGGCTGTGTGGTGGGAGCACTGACAGTACTGGGTGTGTGGGGGGAGCAATGACAGTGCTGGCTATGTGGTGAGGGAGCACTGACAGTGCTGGCTGTGTGGGGGAAGCACTGACAGTGCTGGCTGTGTGGGGGAGCACTGACAGTGCTGGCTGTGTGGGGAGCACTGACAGTGCTGGCTGTGTGGGGCAGCACTGACAGTTCTGGCTGTGTGGTGGGAGCTCTGACAGTGCTGGCTGTGTGGTGGGAGCACTGACAGTGCTGGCTGTGTGGTGGGAGCACTGACAGTGCTGGCTGTGAGGGTCGAGCACTGACAGTGCTGGCTCTGTGGGGGAGCACAGACAGTGCTGGCTGTGTGGGAAGCACTGACAGTGCTGGCTGTGTGGGGGAGCACTAACAGTGCTGGCTGTGTGGTGGGAGCACTGGCAGTGCTGGCTGTGCGGTGGGAGCACTGACAGTGCTGGCTGTGTGGGGGGGCACTAACAGTGCTAGCTGTTTGTTGGAGCACTAACAGTGCTGGCTGTGTGGTGGGAGCACTGAAATTGCTGGCTGTGTGGGGGGAGCAGTGAAAGTTCTGGCTGTGTGGTGGGAGCACTGACAGTGCTGGCTGTGTGGTGGGAGCAATGACAGTGCTGGCTGGGTGGTGGGAGCACTGACAGTGCTGGCTGTGTGGGGGGAGCACTGACAGTGCTGGCTGTGAGGATGGAGCACTGACAGTACTGGCTCTGTGGGGGAGCACAGACAGTGTTGGCTGTGTGGGGAGCACTGACAGTGCTGGCTGTGTGTGGGGAGCACTGACAGTGCTGGCTGTGTGGTGGGAGCACTAACAGTGCTGGCTGTGTGGTGGGAGCACTGGCAGTGCTGGCTGTGCGGTGGGAGCACTGACAGTGCTGGCTGTGTGGGGGAGCACTGACAGTGCTGGCTGTGCGGTGGGAGCACTGACAGTGCTGGCTGTGTGGGGGGAGCAGTGACCGTGCTGGCTGTGTAGTGAGAGCACTGACAGTGCTGGCTGTGCGGTGGGAGCACTAACAGTGCTGGCTGTGTGGTGGGAGCACTGACAGTGCTGGCTGTGTGGGAGGAGCACAGGCAGTGCTGGCTCTGTGGGGGAGAGCTGACAGTGCTGGCTGTGTGGTGGGAGCACTGACAGTGCTGTCTGTGTGGGGGAGCACTGACAGTGCTGGCTGTGCGGTGGGAGCACTGACAGTGCTGGCTGTGTGGGGGGAGCACTGACAGTGCTGTCTGTGTGGGGGAGCACTGACAGTGCTGGCTGTGTGGGGGAGCACTGACAGTGCTGTCTGTGTGGGGGAGCACTGACAGTGCTGTCTGTGTGGGGGAGCACTGACAGTGCTGGCTGTGTGGGGGAGCACTGACAGTGCTGGCTGTGTGGGGGAGCACTGACAGTGCTGTCTGTGTGGGGGAGCACTGACAGTGCTGGCTGTGTGTGGGAGCACTGACAGTGCTGTCTGTGTGGGGGAGCACTGACAGTGCTGGCTGTGTGTGGGAGCACTGACAGTGCTGGCTGTGTGGGGGAGCACTGACAGTGCTGGCTGTGTGTGGGAGCACTGGCATTGCTGGCTGTGTAGGGGAGCACTGGCAGTGCTGGTTGTGTGGGGGAAGCACTGACACTGCTGGCTGTGTGGTGGAAGCACTGACAGTGCTGGCTGTGTGGGGAGAGCACTGACAGTGCTGGCTGTGTGGTGGGAGCACTGACAGTGCCGTCTGTATGGTGGGAGCACTGACAGTGCTGGCTGTGTGGGGGGAGCACTGACAGTGCTGTCTGTGTGGGGGGAGCACTGACAGTGCCGTCTGTATGGTGGGAGCACTGACAGTGCTGGCTGTGTGGGGGGAGCACTGACAGTGCTGGCTGTGTGGTGGGAGCACTGACAGTGCTGGCTGTGCGGTGGGAGCACTGACAGTGCTGGCTGTGTGTGGGAGCACTGACAGTGCTGGCTGTGTGGGGGGAGCACTGACAGTGCTGGCTGTGTGGTGGGAGCACTGACAGTGCTGGCTGTGTGGGCGGAGCACTGATAGTGCTGGCTGTGAGGGGGAGCACTGACAGTGCTGGCTGTGTGGGAGAGCACTGACAGTGTTGGCTGTGAGGGTGGAGCACTGACAGTGCTGGCTATGTGGGGGATCACTGACAGTGCTGGCTGTGTGAGGGGAGCACTGACAGTGTTGGCTCTGTGGGGTGGGAGCACTGACAGTGCTGGCTGTGTGGTGGGAGCACTTGCATTGCTGGCTGTGTGGTGGGAGCACTGACAGTGCTGTCTGTGTGGGGGAGCACTGACAGTCCTGGCTGTGCGGTGGGAGCACTGACAGTGCTGGCTGTGTGGGGGAGCACTGACAGTGCTGGCTGTGTGTGGGAGCACTGACAGTGCTGTCTGTGTGGGGGAGCACTGACAGTGCTGGCTGTGTGTGGGAGCACTGACAGTGCTGGCTGTGTGGGGGAGCACTGACAGTGCTGGCTGCGTGTGGGAGCACTGGCATTGCTGGCTGTGTAGGGGAGCACTGGCAGTGCTGGTTGTGTGGGGGGAGCACTGACAGTGCTGGCTGTGTGGGGGGAGCACTGACAGTGCTGGCTGTGTGGGGAGAGCACTGACAGTGCTGTCTGTGTGGTGGGAGCACTGACAGTGCCGTCTGTGTGGGGGAGCACTGACAGTGCTGGCTGTGTGGGGGGAGCACTGACAGTGCTGTCTGTGTGGGGGAGCACTGACAGTGCTGTCTGTGTGGGGGAGCACTGACAGTGCTGGCTGTGTGGGGGGAGCACTGACAGTGCTGGCTGTGTGGTGGGAGCACTGACAGTGCTGGCTGTGTGGGGGGAGCACTGACAGTGCTGTCTGTGTGGGGGAGCACTGACAGTGCTGTCTGTGTGGGGGGAGCACTGACAGTGCTGGCTGTGCGGTGGGAGCACTGACAGTGCTGGCTGTGTCTGGGAGCACTGACAGTGCTGGCTGTGTGGGGGGAGCACTGACAGTGCTGGCTGTGTGGTGGGAGCACTGACAGTGCTGGCTGTGTGGGGGGAGCACTGATAGTGCTGGCTGTGTGGGGGAGCACTGCCAGTGCTGGCTGTGTGGGAGAGCACTGACAGTGTTGGCTGTGAGGGTGGAGCACTGACAGTGCTGGCTGTGTGGGGTGAGAGCACTGACAGTGCTGGCTATGTGGGGGATCACTGACAGTGCTGGCTGTGTGAGGGGAGCACTGACAGTGTTGGCTCTGTGGGGTGGGAGCACTGACAGTGCTGGCTGTGTGGTGGGAGCACTTGCATTGCTGGCTGTGTGGTGGGGGCACTGACAGTGTTGGCTCTGTGGTGGAGCACTGTCAGTGCTGGCTGCGTGGTGGGAGCACTGACAGTGCTGGCTGTGTGGTGGGAGCACTGGCATTGCTGGCTGTGTGGTGGGAGCACTGACAGTACTGGGTGTGTGGGGGGAGCAATGACAGTGCTGGCTATGTGGTGAGGGAGCACTGACAGTGCTGGCTGTGTGGGGGAAGCACTGACAGTGCTGGCTGTGTGGGGGAGCACTGACAGTGCTGGCTGTGTGGGGAGCACTGACAGTGCTGGCTGTGTGGGGCAGCACTGACAGTTCTGGCTGTGTGGTGGGAGCTCTGACAGTGCTGGCTGTGTGGTGGGAGCACTGACAGTGCTGGCTGTGTGGTGGGAGCACTGACAGTGCTGGCTGTGAGGGTCGAGCACTGACAGTGCTGGCTCTGTGGGGGAGCACAGACAGTGCTGGCTGTGTGGGAAGCACTGACAGTGCTGGCTGTGTGGGGGAGCACTAACAGTGCTGGCTGTGTGGTGGGAGCACTGGCAGTGCTGGCTGTGCGGTGGGAGCACTGACAGTGCTGGCTGTGTGGGGGGGCACTAACAGTGCTAGCTGTTTGTTGGAGCACTAACAGTGCTGGCTGTGTGGTGGGAGCACTGAAATTGCTGGCTGTGTGGGGGGAGCAGTGAAAGTTCTGGCTGTGTGGTGGGAGCACTGACAGTGCTGGCTGTGTGGTGGGAGCACTGACAGTGCTGGCTGGGTGGTGGGAGCACTGACAGTGCTTGCTGTGTGGGGGAGCACTGACAGTGCTGGCTGTGAGGATGGAGCACTGACAGTACTGGCTCTGTGGGGGAGCACAGACAGTGTTGGCTGTGTGGGGAGCACTGACAGTGCTGGCTGTGTGTGGGGAGCACTGACAGTGCTGGCTGTGTGGTGGGAGCACTAACAGTGCTGTCTGTGTGGTGGGAGCACTGGCAGTGCTGGCTGTGCGGTGGGAGCACTGACAGTGCTGGCTGTGTGGGGGAGCACTGACAGTGCTGGCTGTGCGGTGGGAGCACTGACAGTGCTGGCTGTGTGGGGGGAGCAGTGACCGTGCTGGCTGTGTAGTGAGAGCACTGACAGTGCTGGCTGTGCGGTGGGAGCACTAACAGTGCTGGCTGTGTGGTGGGAGCACTGGCAGTGCTGGCTGTGTGTGGGAGCACTGACAGTGCTGGCTGTGTGGGGGAGCACTGACAGTGCTGGCTGTGTGTGGGAGCACTGGCATTGCTGGCTGTGTAGGGGAGCACTGGCAGTGCTGGTTGTGTGGGGGAAGCACTGACACTGCTGGCTGTGTGGGGGGAGCACTGACAGTGCTGGCTGTGTGGGGAGAGCACTGACAGTGCTGGCTGTGTGGTGGGAGCACTGACAGTGCCGTCTGTATGGTGGGAGCACTGACAGTGCTGGCTGTGTGGGGGGAGCACTGACAGTGCTGTCTGTGTGGGGGGAGCACTGACAGTGCTGTCTGTGTGGGGGGAGCACTGACAGTGCTGGCTGTGCGGTGGGAGCACTGACAGTGCTGGCTGTGTGTGGGGAGCACTGACAGTGCTGGCTGTGTGGGGGGAGCACTGACAGTGCTGGCTGTGTGGGGGGAGCACTGACAGTGCTGACTGTGTGGGGGGAGCACTGACAGTGCTGGCTGTGTGGTGGGAGCACTGACAGTGCTGGCTGTGTGGGAGGAGCACTGATAGTGCTGGCTGTGTGGGGGAGCACTGACAGTGCTGGCTGTGTGGTGGGAGCACTGACTGTTCTGGCTGTGTGGCGGGAGCTCTGACAGTGCTGGCTGTGTGGGGGGAACACTGACAGTGCTGGCTGTGTGGGGGAGCACTGACAGTGCTGGTTGTGTGGGGTGGGAGCACTGACAGTGGGGGCTATGTGGGGGAGAACTGACAGTGCTGGCTGTGTGGGGGGAGCACTGACAGTGCTGGCTGTGTGGGGGATCACTGACAGTGCTGGCTGTGTGGGGGGAGCACTGACAGTGCTGGCTGTGTGGTGGGAGCACTGACAGTGCTGGCTGTGTGGGGGGAGCACTGACAGTGCTGGCTGTGTGGGGGGAGCACTGACAGTGCTGGCTGTGTGGTGGGAGCACTGACAGTGCTGGCTGTGAGGGTCGAGCACTGACAGTGCTGGCTCTGTGGGGGAGCACAGACAGTGCTGGCTGTGTGGGAAGCACTGACAGTGCTGGCTGTGTGGGGGAGCACTAACAGTGCTGGCTGTGTGGTGGGAGCACTGGCAGTGCTGGCTGTGCGGTGGGAGCACTGACAGTGCTGGCTGTGTGGGGGGGCACTAACAGTGCTAGCTGTTTGTTGGAGCACTAACAGTGCTGGCTGTGTGGTGGGAGCACTGAAATTGCTGGCTGTGTGGGGGGAGCAGTGAAAGTTCTGGCTGTGTGGTGGGAGCACTGACAGTGCTGGCTGTGTGGTGGGAGCAATGACAGTGCTGGCTGGGTGGTGGGAGCACTGACAGTGCTGGCTGTGTGGGGGGAGCACTGACAGTGCTGGCTGTGAGGATGGAGCACTGACAGTACTGGCTCTGTGGGGGAGCACAGACAGTGTTGGCTGTGTGGGGAGCACTGACAGTGCTGGCTGTGTGTGGGGAGCACTGACAGTGCTGGCTGTGTGGTGGGAGCACTAACAGTGCTGGCTGTGTGGTGGGAGCACTGGCAGTGCTGGCTGTGCGGTGGGAGCACTGACAGTGCTGGCTGTGTGGGGGAGCACTGACAGTGCTGGCTGTGCGGTGGGAGCACTGACAGTGCTGGCTGTGTGGGGGGAGCAGTGACCGTGCTGGCTGTGTAGTGAGAGCACTGACAGTGCTGGCTGTGCGGTGGGAGCACTAACAGTGCTGGCTGTGTGGTGGGAGCACTGACAGTGCTGGCTGTGTGGGAGGAGCACAGGCAGTGCTGGCTCTGTGGGGGAGAGCTGACAGTGCTGGCTGTGTGGTGGGAGCACTGACAGTGCTGTCTGTGTGGGGGAGCACTGACAGTGCTGGCTGTGCGGTGGGAGCACTGACAGTGCTGGCTGTGTGGGGGGAGCACTGACAGTGCTGTCTGTGTGGGGGAGCACTGACAGTGCTGGCTGTGTGGGGGAGCACTGACAGTGCTGTCTGTGTGGGGGAGCACTGACAGTGCTGTCTGTGTGGGGGAGCACTGACAGTGCTGGCTGTGTGGGGGAGCACTGACAGTGCTGGCTGTGTGGGGGAGCACTGACAGTGCTGTCTGTGTGGGGGAGCACTGACAGTGCTGGCTGTGTGTGGGAGCACTGACAGTGCTGTCTGTGTGGGGGAGCACTGACAGTGCTGGCTGTGTGTGGGAGCACTGACAGTGCTGGCTGTGTGGGGGAGCACTGACAGTGCTGGCTGTGTGTGGGAGCACTGGCATTGCTGGCTGTGTAGGGGAGCACTGGCAGTGCTGGTTGTGTGGGGGAAGCACTGACACTGCTGGCTGTGTGGTGGAAGCACTGACAGTGCTGGCTGTGTGGGGAGAGCACTGACAGTGCTGGCTGTGTGGTGGGAGCACTGACAGTGCCGTCTGTATGGTGGGAGCACTGACAGTGCTGGCTGTGTGGGGGGAGCACTGACAGTGCTGTCTGTGTGGGGGGAGCACTGACAGTGCCGTCTGTATGGTGGGAGCACTGACAGTGCTGGCTGTGTGGGGGTGCACTGACAGTGCTGGCTGTGTGGTGGGAGCACTGACAGTGCTGGCTGTGCGGTGGGAGCACTGACAGTGCTGGCTGTGTGTGGGAGCACTGACAGTGCTGGCTGTGTGGGGGGAGCACTGACAGTGCTGGCTGTGTGGTGGGAGCACTGACAGTGCTGGCTGTGTGGGCGGAGCACTGATAGTGCTGGCTGTGAGGGGGAGCACTGACAGTGCTGGCTGTGTGGGAGAGCACTGACAGTGTTGGCTGTGAGGGTGGAGCACTGACAGTGCTGGCTATGTGGGGGATCACTGACAGTGCTGGCTGTGTGAGGGGAGCACTGACAGTGTTGGCTCTGTGGGGTGGGAGCACTGACAGTGCTGGCTGTGTGGTGGGAGCACTTGCATTGCTGGCTGTGTGGTGGGAGCACTGACAGTGCTGTCTGTGTGGGGGAGCACTGACAGTCCTGGCTGTGCGGTGGGAGCACTGACAGTGCTGGCTGTGTGGGGGAGCACTGACAGTGCTGGCTGTGTGTGGGAGCACTGACAGTGCTGTCTGTGTGGGGGAGCACTGACAGTGCTGGCTGTGTGTGGGAGCACTGACAGTGCTGGCTGTGTGGGGGAGCACTGACAGTGCTGGCTGCGTGTGGGAGCACTGGCATTGCTGGCTGTGTAGGGGAGCACTGGCAGTGCTGGTTGTGTGGGGGGAGCACTGACAGTGCTGGCTGTGTGGGGGGAGCACTGACAGTGCTGGCTGTGTGGGGAGAGCACTGACAGTGCTGTCTGTGTGGTGGGAGCACTGACAGTGCCGTCTGTGTGGGGGAGCACTGACAGTGCTGGCTGTGTGGGGGGAGCACTGACAGTGCTGTCTGTGTGGGGGAGCACTGACAGTGCTGTCTGTGTGGGGGAGCACTGACAGTGCTGGCTGTGTGGGGGGAGCACTGACAGTGCTGGCTGTGTGGTGGGAGCACTGACAGTGCTGGCTGTGTGGGGGGAGCACTGACAGTGCTGTCTGTGTGGGGGAGCACTGACAGTGCTGTCTGTGTGGGGGGAGCACTGACAGTGCTGGCTGTGCGGTGGGAGCACTGACAGTGCTGGCTGTGTCTGGGAGCACTGACAGTGCTGGCTGTGTGGGGGGAGCACTGACAGTGCTGGCTGTGTGGTGGGAGCACTGACAGTGCTGGCTGTGTGGGGGGAGCACTGATAGTGCTGGCTGTGTGGGGGAGCACTGCCAGTGCTGGCTGTGTGGGAGAGCACTGACAGTGTTGGCTGTGAGGGTGGAGCACTGACAGTGCTGGCTGTGTGGGGTGAGAGCACTGACAGTGCTGGCTATGTGGGGGATCACTGACAGTGCTGGCTGTGTGAGGGGAGCACTGACAGTGTTGGCTCTGTGGGGTGGGAGCACTGACAGTGCTGGCTGTGTGGTGGGAGCACTTGCATTGCTGGCTGTGTGGTGGGGGCACTGACAGTGTTGGCTCTGTGGTGGAGCACTGTCAGTGCTGGCTGCGTGGTGGGAGCACTGACAGTGCTGGCTGTGTGGTGGGAGCACTGGCATTGCTGGCTGTGTGGTGGGAGCACTGACAGTACTGGGTGTGTGGGGGGAGCAATGACAGTGCTGGCTATGTGGTGAGGGAGCACTGACAGTGCTGGCTGTGTGGGGGAAGCACTGACAGTGCTGGCTGTGTGGGGGAGCACTGACAGTGCTGGCTGTGTGGGGAGCACTGACAGTGCTGGCTGTGTGGGGCAGCACTGACAGTTCTGGCTGTGTGGTGGGAGCTCTGACAGTGCTGGCTGTGTGGTGGGAGCACTGACAGTGCTGGCTGTGTGGTGGGAGCACTGACAGTGCTGGCTGTGAGGGTCGAGCACTGACAGTGCTGGCTCTGTGGGGGAGCACAGACAGTGCTGGCTGTGTGGGAAGCACTGACAGTGCTGGCTGTGTGGGGGAGCACTAACAGTGCTGGCTGTGTGGTGGGAGCACTGGCAGTGCTGGCTGTGTGGTGGGAGCACTGACAGTGCTGGCTGTGTGGGGGGGCACTAACAGTGCTAGCTGTTTGTTGGAGCACTAACAGTGCTGGCTGTGTGGTGGGAGCACTGAAATTGCTGGCTGTGTGGGGGGAGCAGTGAAAGTTCTGGCTGTGTGGTGGGAGCACTGACAGTGCTGGCTGTGTGGTGGGAGCACTGACAGTGCTGGCTGGGTGGTGGGAGCACTGACAGTGCTTGCTGTGTGGGGGAGCACTGACAGTGCTGGCTGTGAGGATGGAGCACTGACAGTACTGGCTCTGTGGGGGAGCACAGACAGTGTTGGCTGTGTGGGGAGCACTGACAGTGCTGGCTGTGTGTGGGGAGCACTGACAGTGCTGGCTGTGTGGTGGGAGCACTAACAGTGCTGTCTGTGTGGTGGGAGCACTGGCAGTGCTGGCTGTGCGGTGGGAGCACTGACAGTGCTGGCTGTGTGGGGGAGCACTGACAGTGCTGGCTGTGCGGTGGGAGCACTGACAGTGCTGGCTGTGTGGGGGGAGCAGTGACCGTGCTGGCTGTGTAGTGAGAGCACTGACAGTGCTGGCTGTGCGGTGGGAGCACTAACAGTGCTGGCTGTGTGGTGGGAGCACTGGCAGTGCTGGCTGTGTGTGGGAGCACTGACAGTGCTGGCTGTGTGGGGGAGCACTGACAGTGCTGGCTGTGTGTGGGAGCACTGGCATTGCTGGCTGTGTAGGGGAGCACTGGCAGTGCTGGTTGTGTGGGGGAAGCACTGACACTGCTGGCTGTGTGGGGGGAGCACTGACAGTGCTGGCTGTGTGGGGAGAGCACTGACAGTGCTGGCTGTGTGGTGGGAGCACTGACAGTGCCGTCTGTATGGTGGGAGCACTGACAGTGCTGGCTGTGTGGGGGGAGCACTGACAGTGCTGTCTGTGTGGGGGGAGCACTGACAGTGCTGTCTGTGTGGGGGGAGCACTGACAGTGCTGGCTGTGCGGTGGGAGCACTGACAGTGCTGGCTGTGTGTGGGGAGCACTGACAGTGCTGGCTGTGTGGGGGGAGCACTGACAGTGCTGGCTGTGTGGGGGGAGCACTGACAGTGCTGACTGTGTGGGGGGAGCACTGACAGTGCTGGCTGTGTGGTGGGAGCACTGACAGTGCTGGCTGTGTGGGGGGAGCACTGATAGTGCTGGCTGTGTGGGGGAGCACTGACAGTGCTGGCTGTGTGGTGGGAGCACTGACTGTTCTGGCTGTGTGGCGGGAGCTCTGACAGTGCTGGCTGTGTGGGGGGAACACTGACAGTGCTGGCTGTGTGGGGGAGCACTGACAGTGCTGGTTGTGTGGGGTGGGAGCACTGACAGTGGGGGCTATGTGGGGGAGAACTGACAGTGCTGGCTGTGTGGGGGGAGCACTGACAGTGCTGGCTGTGTGGGGGAGCACTGACAGTGCTGGCTGTGTGGGGGGAGCACTGACAGTGCTGGCTGTGTGGTGGGAGCACTGACAGTGCTGGCTGTGTGGGGGGAGCACTGACAGTGCTGTCTGTGTGGGTGGAGCACTGACAGTGATGGCTGTGTGGGGGAGCACTGACAGTGCTGTCTGTGTGGGGGAGCACTGACAGTGCTGTCTGTGTGGTGGGAGCACTGACAGTGCTGTCTGTGTGTGGGGAGCACTGACAGTGCTGGCTGTGTGGGGGAGCACTAACAGTGCTGTATGTGTGTGGAGAGCACTGACAGTGCTGGCTGTGTGGTGGGAGCACTGACAGTGCTGGCTGTGTGGGGGAGCATTGACAGTGCTGACTGTGTGGGGGGAGCACTGACAGTGCTGGCTGTGTGGGGGAGCACTGACAGTGCTGGCTGTGTGTTGGGAGAACTGACAGTGCTGGCTGTGTGGGGGAGCACTGGCAGTGCTGGCTGTGTGGGGGAGCACTGACAGTGCTGGCTGTTTGGGGGGCGCACTGACAGTGCTGGCTGTGTGGGGAGCACTGACAGTGCTGGCTGCGTGGGGGAGAACTGACAGTGCTGGTTGTGTGGGGGGAGCACTGACACTGCTGGCTGTGTGGTGGGAGCACTGACGGTGCTGGCTGTGTGGGGAGCACTGACAGTGCTGGCTGTGTGGTGGGAGCACAGACAGTGCTGGCTGTGTGGTGGGAGCACTGACAGTGCTGGCTGTGTGGTGGGAGCACTGACGGTGCTGGCTGTGTGGGGAGCACTGACAGTGCTGGCTATGTGGGGGGAGCACTGACAGTGTTGGCTTTGTAGGGGAGCACTGACAGAGCTGGCTGTGTGGGGAGCACTGACAGTGCTGGCTGTGTGGTGGGAGCACAGACAGTCCTGGCTGTGTGGTGGGAGCACTGACAGTGCTGGTTGTGTGGTGGGAGCACTGACAGTGCTGGGTGTGGGTGAGAGCACTGACAGTGCTGGCTGTGTGGGGGAAGCACTGACAGTGCTGGCTGTGTGGTGGGAGCACTGACAGTGCTGGCTGTGTGGGGGAGCGCTGACAGTGCTGGCTGTGTGGGTGAGCACTGGCAGTGCTGGCTGTGGGATGGCTGAAAATTGCCAGAAATGGTTGCCGTGTTCTGACATAAAAAGTCTGCCGTGAACTGACGTAAAATGGCCACCGTGAACTGACATATAATGGCCACCGTGAACTGACATAAAATGGCTGCCGTGAACTGACATAAAATGGCCAACGTGAACTGACATAAAATGGCCACCGTGAACTGACTTAAAATGGCCACAGTGAACTGACATAAAATGGCCACCGTGAACTGACATAAAATGGACCCCTTCAACCGACATTAAATGACCACCGTGAACTGACATAAAATGGCTGCCGTGAACTGAAATAAAATGGCCACCGTAAATGAACATAAAATGGCTGCCGTGAGCTCACATAAAATAGCCACCGTGACCTGACATAAAATGGCCTCCGTGAACTGACATCCAATGGCCACCGTGAACTGACATAAAATGGCCATTGCGAGCTGAAATAAAATGGTTACCTTCAAACGACATAAAATGACCACGGTGAACTGACATAAAATGGCCACCGTGTACTGACATTAAATGGCCCCTTCGACTGAATAAAATGCCCCCCCGTGAACTGACATAAAATGGCCACTGTGAACTGAGATAAAATGGCCACCATGAACTGACATTAAATGGACCCCGTGAACTGACATAAAATGGACATTGTGAACCGACATACAATGGCCACCATGAACTGACATAAAATGGCCACTGTGAACTGACATAAAATGGCCATTGAGAACTGACATACAATGGCCATTGTGAACTGACATACAATGGCCCCCGTGAACTGACATAAACTGTCCATTGTGAGCTGACATACAATGGACGCCATGAACTGACATACAATGGCCACCGTGAACTGACATAAAATGGCCATTGCGAGCTGACATAAAATGGCCCCCGTCAACCGACATAAAATGACCACCGTGAACTGACATAAAATGGCCACCATGTACTGACATAAAATGGCCCCCATCGACTGAATAAAATGGCCCCCGTGAACTGCCATAAAATGGCCACTGTGAACTGAGATAAAATGGCCACCGTGAACTGACATAAAATGACAATTGTGTACTGACATACAATAGCCACCATGAACTGACATAAAATGGCCCCCGTGAACTGACATAAAATGGCCACTGTGAACTGACATAACATGGCCCCCGTGAACCAACATGAACTGGCCACCGCAACTGAGATAAAATGGCCATTGCAAACTGACATAAAATGGCCATTGTGAACTCACATAAAATGGCCACCGTGAACTGACACAAAATGGCCACCGTCAACTGAGAAAAAATGGCCATTGCAAACTGACATAAAATGGCCATTGTGAACTGACAAACAATGGCCATTGTGAACTGACATAAAAGGGCCCCCGTGAACTGACATAAACTGTCCATTGTGAAATGACATACAATGGACACCGTGAACTGACACAAAATGGCCACCGTCAACTGAGAAAAAATGGTCATTGCAAACTGACATAAAATGGCCATTGTGAACTGACATACAATGGCCACCATGAACTGACATAAAATGGCTATTGTGAATTGATATAAAATGGCCATTGTGAACTGACAGAAAATGGACCCCGTGAACTGACATAAAATGGCCATTGTGAACTGACATAAAATGGCCCCCGTGAACTGACATAAAATGGCCATTGTGAACTGACATAAAATGGCCCCCCGTGAACTGACATAAAATGGCCATTGCGACCTGACATAAAAAGGCCCCCATGAACTGACATAACATGGCCATTGAGAACTGACATACAATGGCCATTGTGAACTGACATACAATGGCCCCCGTGAACTGACATAAACTGTCCATTGTGAACTGACATACAATGGACGCCATGAACTGACACAAAATGGCCACCATCAACTGAGAAAAAATGGTAATTGCAAACTGACATAAAATGGCCATTGTGAACTGACATACAATGGCCACCATGAACTGACATAAAATGGCCATTGTGAACTGACATAAAATGGCCATTGTGAACTGACATAAAATGGACCCCGTGAGCTCACATAAAATAGCCACCGTGACATGACATAAAATGGCCTCCGTGAACTGACATACAATGGCCACCGTGAACTGACATAAAATGGCCATTGCGAGCTGAAATAAAATGGTTACCTTCAAACGACATAAAATGACCACCGTGAACTGACATAAAATGGCCACCGTGTACTGACATTAAATGGCCCCTTCGACTGAATAAAATGCCCCCCGTGAACTGACATAAAATGGCCACTGTGAACTGAGATAAAATGGCCACCATGAACTGACATTAAATGGCCCCCGTGAACTGACATAAAATGGCCATTGTGAACCGACATACAATGGCCACCATGAACTGACATAAAATGGCCATTGTGAACTGATATACAATGGCTACCATGAATTGACATAAAATGGCCACTGTGAACTGACATAAAATGGCCATTGAGAACTGACATACAATGGCCATTGTGAACTGACATACAATGACCCCCGTGAACTGACATAAACTGTCCATTGTGAACTGACATACAATGGACGCCATGAACTGACATACAATGGCCACCGTGAACTGACATAAAATGGCCATTGCGAGCTGACATAAAATGGCCCGCGTCAACCGACATAAAATGACCACCGTGAACTGACATAAAATGGCCACCATGTACTGACATAAAATGGCCCCCATCGACTGAATAAAATGGCCCCCGTGAACTGAGATAAAATGGCCACCGTGAACTGACATAAAATGACAATTGTGTACTGACATACAATAGCCACCATGAACTGACATAAAATGGCCCCCGTGAACTGACATAAAATGGCCACCGTGAACTGACATAAAATGGACCCCGTGAACTGACATAAAATGGCCATTGTGAACTGACATACAATGGCCCCCGTGAACTGACATAAAATGGCCAATGTGAACTGACATAAAATGGCCCCCGTGAACTGACATAAAATGGCCATTGCGACCTGACATAAAATGGCTACCGTGAACTGACATACAATGGCCATTGCGACCTGACATAAAAAGGCCCCCGTGAACTGACATAAACTGTCCATTCTGAACTGACATACAATGGTTATTGCGACCTGACATAAAATGGCCCCCGTGAACTGACATAAACTGTCCATTGTGAACTGACATAAAATGGCCATTGCGACCTGACATAAAATGGCCCCCGTGAACTGACATAAAATGGCCATTGTGAACTGACATAAAATGGCCACTGTGAACTGACATAAAATGGCCACCGTGAGCTGACATAAAATGGCCACCGTGAATTGAGATAAAATGGCCCCCGTGAACCGACATGAACTGTCCATTGCAAATTGACATAAAATGGCCATTCTGAACTGACATACAATGGCCACCGTGAACTGACATAAAATGGCCATTGCAAATTGACATAAAATGACTATTGTGAACTGACATAAAATGGCCATTGTGAACTGACATAAAATGGCCATTGTGAACTGACAGAAAATGGCCATTGTGAACTGACATAAAATGGCCATTGTGAACTGATATACAATGGCCACCGTGAACTGACATAAAATGGCCGTTGTGAACTGACATAAAATGGCCATTGTGAACTGACATAAAATGGCCACCGTGAACTGATATAAAATGGCCATTGCGACCTGACCTAAAAAGGCCCCCGTGAACTGACATGAACTGTCCATTGTTAACTGACATAAAATGGCTATTGTGAACTGACATAAAATGGCTCCCGTGAACCGACATAAAATGGCCACCGTGAACTGACATACAATGGCCATTGTGAACTGACATAAAATGGCTCCGGTGAACTGACAGAAAATGGCCGACTGCTGATTGTGGATTTTGTTTTGGCAGAGTCCCAGAGAGAGACGGAGAGACGCAGAGACCGAGAGAGATGGAGAGGGGAGAACATACTCCCCCCGCCCCCCACCGAGAGAAATGGAGAAGGGGAACCACCCCACCGAGAGAGATGGAGAAGGGGGACCCCCCCCCCCACAGAGAGAGATGGAGTGGGTGGAACCCCCCTCCCCCCACCGAGAGAGATGGAGAAGGAGACCCCCCACAAAGCATGATGGAGAAGGGGGAACCCCCACCGAGAGAGAGATGGAGAGGGTGGAACCCCCCCCCCCCACCGGGAGAGATGGAGAGGGGAGAACTCCCCCTCCACCGAGAGAGATGGAGAGGGTGGACCCCCCCCCCGCCGAGAGAGATGGAGAGGGTGGACCCCCCCCCCGCCGAGAGAGATGGAGAGGGGAGAACTCCCCCTCCACCGAGAGAGATGGAGAGGGTGGACCCCCCCCCGCCGAGAGAGATGGAGAGGGTGGACCCCGCCGCCCCCCCGCCGAGAGAGATGGAGAGGGGGGAACCCTGCCCCCACCGAGAGAGATGGAGAGGGTGGACCCCCCCCCCGCCGAGAGAGATGGAGAGGGTGGACCCCCCCCCCCGCCGAGAGAGATGGAGACGGGGTCCCCCCCACCGAGAGAGATGGAGAGAGGGGACCCCCCACCGAGAGAGATGTAGAGAGGGGACCCCCCACCGAGTGAGGTGGAGAGGGGGGACTCCCCCAGCGAGAGAGATGGAGAGGGGGGACCACCCCACCGAGAGAGATAGAGAGGCGGGAACCCCCCACCCACCGAGAGAGATGGAGAGGGTGGACCCCCCCCGCCGAGAGAGATGGAGAGGGGGGACCCCCCCACAGAGAGAGATGGAGTGGGTGGAACCCCCCTCCCCCCACCGAGAGAGATGGAGAAGGAGATCCCCCAAAAAGCGTGATGGAGAGGGGGGGAACCCCCCCCCAACCGAGAGAGAGATGGAGAGGGTGGAATCACCCCCCCCCACCGGGAGAGATGGAGAGGGTGGACCCCCCCCCCCCCCCGCCGAGAGAGATGGAGGGGGGTCCCCCCTCCACCGAGAGATATGGAGAGGGGGGAACCCTGCCCCCACCGAGAGAGATGGAGAGGGGGGACCCACCCCAACGAGAGAGATGTAGAGGGGGAACCCCCCACTGAGAGAGATGGAGAAGGGGGACCCCCCCCCCCACAGAGAGAGATGGAGTGGGTGGAACCCCCCTCCCCCCACCGAGAGAGATGGAGAAGGAGATCCCCCAAAAAGCGTGATGGAGAGGGGGGAACCCCCCCCCGAACCGAGAGAGAGATGGAGAGGGTGGAATCACCCCCCCCCCACCGGGAGAGATGTAGAGGGGGGAACTCCCCCTCCACCGAGAGAGATGGAGAGGGTGGACCCCCTCCCCCCCGCCGAGAGAGATGGAGAGGGGGTCCCCCCACCAAGAGAAATGGAGAGGGGGGAACCCTGCACCCACCGAGAGAGATGGAGAGGGGAGAACTCCCCCTCCACCGAGAGAGATGGAGAGGGTGGACCCCCCCCCCCTCGCCGAGAGAGATGGAGACGGGGTCCCCTCCACCGAGAGAGATGGAGAGAGGGGACCCCCCACCGAGAGAGATGGAGAGGGGGGACTCCCCCAGCGAGAGAGATGGAGAGGGGGCCCACCCCACCGAGAGAGATAGAGAGGCGGGAACCCCCCACCCACCGAGAGAAATGGAGAGGGTGGACCCCCCCCCCCCGGCGAGAGAGATGGAGGGGGGTCCCCCCCCTCCACCGAGAGAGATGGAGAGGGGGGAACCCTGCCCCCACCGAGAGAGATGGAGAGGGTGGACCTACCCCAACGAGAGAGATGTAGAGGGGGGACCCCCCACTGAGAGAGATGGAGAGGGGGGACTCCCCCACCGAGAGAGATGGAGAGGGGGGATCCCCCCACCGAGGGAGATGGAGAGGCGGGAACCCCCCACCCACCGAGAGAGATGGAGAGGGGGACCCTTCCCCCCACCCGCACCGAGACGGAGAGGAAAACTGCAGGGGATGTGCACAATGGAAATGTGGAGCTTGTTCAAGGAACAGCTACTGCGTGTCCTTGATAAGTATGTACCTGTCAGGCAGGGAGGAAGTGGTCGAGCAAGGGAACCGTGGTTTACTAAGGCAGTTGAAACACTTGTCTAGAGGAAGAAGGAAGGAGGCTTATGTAAAGATGAGACATGAAGGTTCAGTAAGGGCGCTCGAGAGTTACAAGTTAGCTAGGAAGGACCTAAAGAGAGAGCTAAGAAGAGCCTGGAGGGGACATGAGAAGTCTTTGGAAGGTAGGATCAAGGATAACCCTAAAGCTTTCTATAGATATGTCAGGAATAAAAGAATGACTAGGGTAAGAGTAGGGCCAGTCAAGGACAGTAGTGGGAAGTTGTGCTTGGAGTCCAAGGAGATAGGAGAGGTGCTATATGAATATTTTTCATCACTATTCACACAGCAAAAAGACAATGTTGACGAGGAGAATACTGAGATTCAGGCTACTATACTAGAAGGGCTTGAGGTTCATAAGGAGGAGGTGTTAGCAATTCTGGAAAGGGTGAAAATTAATAAGTCCCCTGGGCCGGATACGATTTATCCTAGGATTCTCTGGGAAGCTAGGGAGGAGATTTCAGAGCCTTTGGCTTTGATCTTTAAGTCATCTTTGTCAACAGGAATAGTGCCAGAAGACTGGAGGATAGCAAATGTTGTCCCCTTGTTCAAGAAGGAGAGGAGAGACAACCCCGGTAAATATAGACCAGTGAGCCTAACTTCTGTTGTGGGCAAAATCTTGGAAAGGTTTATAAGAGATAGGGTGTATAATCATCTGGAAAGGAATAATTTGATTAGACATAGTCAACACGGTTTTGTGAAGGGTCGGTTGTGCCTCACAAACCATATAGAGTTCTTTGAGAAGGTGAGAAACAGGTGGATGAGGGTAAAGCAGTTGATGTGGTGTATATGGATTTCAGTAAAGCATTTGACAAGGTTCCCCACGGTAGGCTACTGCAGAAAATACGGAAGCATGGGATTCAGGGAGATTTAGCAGTTTGGATCAGAAATTGGCTAGCTGGAAGAAGACAAAGGGTGGTGGTTGATGGGAAGTGTTCAGACTGGAGTCCAGTTACTAGTGGTGTACCACAAGGATCTGTTTTGGGTCCACTGCTGTTTGTCATTTTTATAAATGACCTGGAGGAGGGTGTAGAAGGATGGGTGAGTAAATTTGCAGATGACACTAAAGTCGGTGGAGTTGTGGACAGTGCGGAAGGATGTTACAAGTTACAGAGGTACATAGATAAGCTGCAGCGCTGGGCTGAGAGGTGGCAAATGGAGTTTAATGCAGAAAAGTGTGAGGTGATTGATTTTTTAAGGAAAAACAGGAAGACAGAGTACTGGGCTAATGGTAAGACTCTTGGCAGTGTGGATGAGCAGAGAGATCTCGGTGTCCATGTACATAGATCCCTGAAAGTTGCCACCCAGGTTGAGAGGGTTGTTAAGAAGGCGTACGGTGTGTTAGCTTCTATTGGTAGAGGGATTGAGTTTCGGAGCCATGAGGTCATGTTGCAGCTGTACAAAACTCTGGTGCGGCCGCATTTGGAGTATTACGTGCAATTCTGCTCGCCGCATTATAGGAAGAATGTGGAAGCATTGGAAAGGGTGCAGAGGAGATTTACCAGAATGTTGCCTGGTATGGAGGGAAGATCTTATGAGGAAAGGCTGAGGGACTTGAGGCTGTTTTCGTTAGAGAGAAGAAGGTTAAGAGGTGACTTAATTGAGGCATACAAGATGATCAGAGGATTGGATAGGGTGGACAGTGAGATCCTTTTTCCTCGGATGGTGATGTCCAGCACGAGGGGACATAGCTTTAAATTGAGGGGAGATAGATATAGGACAGATGTCAGAGGTAGGTTCTTTACTCAGAGAGCAGTAAGGGCGTGGAAAGCCCTGCCTGCAACAGTAGTGGACTCTCCAACACTAAGGGCATTCAAATGGTCATTGGATAGACAGATGGGCGATAAGGGAATAGTGTAGATGGGCTTTAGAGTGGTTTCACAGGTCGGCGCAACATCGAGGGCCGAAGGGCCTGTACTGCGCTGTAATGTTCTATGTTCTATGAGATAGATGGGGAGGGGGGAACCCCCCACCCCACCGAGAGAGATGGAGAGGGGGACCCCCCCACACCGAGAGAGATGGAGAGGGGGGAACCCCCCCCCCCACCGAGAGAGATGGGGAGGGGGGACCCCCCACCGAGAGAGATGGAGAGGAGGGACCCCCCCACCCACCGAGAGAAATGGAGAGGGGGGGAACTACCCCCATCGAGAGAGATGGAGAGGAGGGAACCCCCCCCCACCGAGAGAGATGGAGAGGGGGGAACCCCCCCCCCCCACCCACCAAGAGAGATGGTCAAGGGGACCCACCCCCACCGAGAGAGATGGAGAGGGGGACCACCCCCCACCGAGAGAGATGGAGAGGGGGGACCCCCCACCGAGAGAGATGGAGATGGGGGAACCGCCCCCCCCCACCCACCGAGAGAGATGGGGAGGGGGAACCCCCCCCCAATCCACTGAAAGAACACGGCTGAAACCGATGGAGGGAGAAAAGAAAGGGGGGGTAAGGGGGTAAACAAGGAGCAGGGGGTCACACACCAGGTCGGCCCGGAAGGGCATCACGGAGGGTCTGCGGGGGAGAGAGGGGAAGGGTTAGGGAAAGGGGGGTTGGGGGGGGGGGGGGCAGACACGCCAAACTGAACGGCAACAGTTTGTAACGATAGAAACGTAAGAGAAAGCCTTTTCACTCTCTGAGAAATGTAAACTAGCCGCAATGCACAGAATTGTAGAAATGGCAATAAAAAGATTTTTTCAATAAATTCAGAGCCCAGTTCAGTTTTTCCAATTCAGGGGCAACTTAGTGTGGCCAATCCACCTGCCCTGCACATCTTTGGGTTGTGGGGGTGAAACCCAAACAAACACGGGGAGAATGTGCAGACTCCGCACAGGCTGCGACCCAAGCCGGGATTCGAACCTGGGACCCTGGAGCTGTGAGACCGCAGTGCTAATCACTGTGCTACCGTGTAACTTCCAATGCCGCGTAAAGAATGCCACACATAACCCCCCCCCCCAAACACACACACACGTGTACAGAAACACAGATACTGAAACTCAGACAGACTGGGTCAACACATCTTTCAAATGGAGCGAGATCCATTCTCCACCTTTAACTTGGAGAGGTGTATCTGGCCTGTGTGTGACCCAAGTCACACACTGACTCTGAAGGATAGGATTTCTGAGCATCTGGAAAGACACTGCTTGATTCGGGATAGTCAGCACGGATTTGTGAGGGGTAGGTCTTGCCTTACAAATCTTATTGAATTCTTTGAGGAGGTGACCAAGCATGTGGATGAAGGTAAAGCAGTGGATGTAGTGTACATGGATTTTAGTAAGGCATTTGATAAAGTTCCCCATGGTAGGCTTCTGCACAAAGTAAGGAGGCATGGGATAGTGGGAAATTTGGCCAGTTGGATAACGAACTGGCTAACCGATAGAAGTCAGAGAGTGGTGGTGGATGGCAAATATTCAGCCTGGATCCCCGTTACCAGTGGTGTACCGCAGGGATCAGTTCTGGGTCCTCTGCTGTTTGTGATTTTCATTAATGACTTGGATGAGGGAGTTGAAGGGTGGGTCAGTAAATTTGCAGACGATACGAAGATTGGTGGAGTTGTGGATAGTAAGGAGGGCTGTTGTCGGCTGCAAAGAGACATAGATAGGATGCAGAGCTGGGCTGAGAAGTGGCAGATGGAGTTTAACCCTGAAAAGTGTGAGGTTGTCCATTTTGGAAGGACAAACATGAATGCGGAATATAGGGTTAACGGTAGAGTTCTTGGCATTGTGGAGGAGCAGAGAGACCTTGGGGTCTATGTTCATACATCTTTGAAAGTTGCCACTCAAGTGGATAGAGCTGTGAAGAAGGCCTATGGTGTGCTCGCGTTCATTAACAGAGGGATTGAATTTAAGAGCCGTGAGGTGATGATGCAGCTGTACAAAACTTTGGTAAGGCCACATTTGGAGTACTGTGTACAGTTCTGGTCGCCTCATTTTAGGAAGGATGTGGAAGCTCTGGAAAAGGTGCAAAGAAGATTTACCAGGATGTTGCCTGGAATGGAGAGTAGGTCTTACGAGGAAAGGTTGAGGGTGCTAGGCCTTTTCTCATTAGAGCGGAGAAGGATGAGGGGCGACTTGATAGAGGTTTATAAAATGATCAGGGGAATAGATAGAGTAGACAGTCAGAGACTTTTTCCCCGGGTGGAACAAACCATTACAAGGGGACATAAATTTAAGGTGAAAGGTGGAAGATATAGGAGGGATATCAGAGGTAGGTTCTTTACCCAGAGAGTAGTGGGGGCATGGAATGCACTGCCTGTGGAAGTAGTTGAGTCGGGAACATTAGGGACCTTCAAGCAGCTGTTGGATAGGTACATGGATTACGAGAAAATGATATAGTGTAGATTTATTTGTTCTTAAGGGCAGCACGGTAGCATTGTGGATAGCACAATTGCTTCACAGATCCATGGTCCCAGGTTCGATTCCGGCTTGGGTCATTGTCTGTGCGGAGTCTGCACGTCCTCCCCGTGTCTGCGTGGGTTTCCTCCGGGTGCTCCGGTTTCCTCCCACAGTCCAAAGATGTGCGGGTTAGGTGAATTGGCCAATGATAAATTGCCCTTAATGTCCAAATTGCCCTTGGTGTTGGGTGGAGGTGTTGAGTTTGGGTAGGGTGCTCTTTCCAAGAGCTGGTGCAGACTCAAAGGGCCGAATGGCCTCCTTCTGCACTGTAAATTCAATGATAATCTATGATTAATCTAGTACAAGGGTTCGGCACAACATCGTGGGCCGAAGGGCCTGTTCTGTGCTGTATTTTCTAAAAAAAAAAAAAAAAAAAATCCTCACAGCAGCTTGGGGACAGACTTTTCGAAAGCACTTTTCATAACCTTTGGGTATCACAAACTGCTTCACAGGCAATGCAGCCCTTTTGAAATCTAGTCAGTGGTAATTTAGGAAATGGACCAGCTAATTTCAGAGAGAGAGACACAGAAACAGGATGAGGTTGTGCTGTACATGTTTCAGAGCTGACACTGAGACACACACGAGATGTACAATATCAATTATTATTCTGAAGCATTTTGATTAAATCAGCCCTGAGACTGAATTCCAGTGTTTCAGAGTAAAGCTTCATCTACACTGCCCATCAAACACTCACAACACAAATACTGTCTGGGGTTAAATACAGAGTCAAAATCCCTCTGTCCTGTCCAAGGAATTTTTCATTGCAGATAGTTATTTTTATTTTTTGGAAAAGCAGAACTTAAATTGCACCGAATCCCAGGGTGGACTCTTGTTTATTTCAGCCCTTCACATTCAAACGTGAAGTTTAAGCTCCGATTACAGGTGTCTGCTTGTCTCTGTCTGTATATTCAATGTTCCTGTAGCTTATTCACTTGTCTGAAGTATTTGAATAATAGGCCTTGGTTAATCAATCCTTTCTCACAGCACGTGGAAGTTGTGAATCTTCAAGGCTCTCAGTCTAATGTAGTTAAAAAACAACTGCATCCTTTGATCCTCAATCCATTTCCCAACCCTAAATAGATCTCACACATTTCCACAATGCAGGAATATCTCCATCAAAACTTCTAATCAGTTCCCCATACACTTGTTAAACTTGCCTGTGTGAAGTAAATTCCACTGACAGATTCCGAAAGCTGCACAGAAAAATGACTGGTTATTTAAAACTTTGAAACGGAACTATTTTAACTTGTCCATCAGTCCTATTAAACAGAAATGTTGTCCCTGTGGGCTGACAGTCTCTCAGCAAGATTGAAACATTGAGGGACCCCACGTCCTGCATTTGACAACATTTGTGGCACTTCCACAATCTACGACACATTGCTGTCTGTATTGTGTGAATCCAGCTGTGAAATATCTGTCCAGTTTAAACTTCCACTGTCTCCGCCTTCTCATCATTGATAAAGATCACGGTTTGATCACCCCTCTGCCTGAGGTGGGAGTGGGACCATCCAGGCTGCAGGCCCGGCCTCCTGTCCTCCCACCCCTCTGCCTGAGGTGGGAGTGGGACCATCCAGGGTTGAAGGCCCAGCCTCCTGTCCTCCTACCCCACTGCCAGAGGTGGGAGTGGGACCATTGGGGACTGCGGACCCTGTCCTCCCACCCCTCTACCTGAGGTGGGAGTGGGACCATCCAGGGCTGCAGGCCCGGCCTCCTGTCCTCCCACCCCTCTGCCTGAGGTGGGACTGGGACCATCCAGGGCTGCAGGCCCAGCCTCCTGTCCTCCCACCCCTCTGCCTGAGGTGGGCGTGGGACCATCCAGGGCTGCAGGCCCGGCCTCCTGTCCTCCCACCCCTCTGCCTGAGGTGGGACTGTGACCACCCAGGGCTGCAGGCCCAGCCTCCTGTCCTCCCACCCCTCTGCCTGAGGTGGGAGTGGGACCATCCAGGGCTGCAGGCCCGGCCTCCTGTCCTTCCACCCCTCTGCCTGAGGTGGGAGTGTGACCATCCAGGCTGCAGGCCCAGCCTCCTGTCCTCCCAACCCTCTGCCTGAGGTGAGAGTGGGACCATCCAGGTTGCAGGCCCAGCCTCCTGTCCTCTCACCCCTCTGCCTGAGGTGGGAGTGGGACCATCCAGGGCTGCAGACCCAGCCTCCTGTCCTCCCAGACCTCTGCCTGAGGTGGGACTGGGGCCATCCAGTGCTGCAGGCCCGGCCTCCTGTCCTCCTACGCCTCTGCCTGAGGTGGGAGTGAGACCATCCAGGACTGCAGGTCCGGCTTCCTGTCCTCCCACCCCTCTGCCTGAGGTGGGAGTGGGACCATCCAGGGCTGCAGGCCCAGCCTCCTGTCCTCCCACCCCTCTGCCTGAGGTGGTAGTGTGACCATCCAGGGCTGCAGGCCCGGCATCCTGCTCTCCCACCCCTCTGCCTGAGGTGGGAGTGGGACCATCCAGGGCTGCAGGCCCGGCCTCCTGCCCTCCCACCCCTCTGCCTGAGGTGGGAGTGGGACCATCCAGGACTGCAGGCCCAGCCTCCTGCCCTCCCACCCCTCAGCCTGAGGTGGGACTGGGACCATCCCGAGCTGCAGGCCCGGCCTCCTGTCCTCCCACCCCTCTGCCTGAGGTGGCAGTGTGACCAGCCAGGGCTGCAGGCCCAGCCTCCTGTCCTTCCACCACTCTGACTGAGGTGGGCGTGGGACCATCCAGGGCTGCAGGCCCGGCCTCCTGTCCTCCCACACCTCTGCCTGAGGTGGGAGTGGGACCATCCAGGGCTGCAGGCCCGGCCTCCTGTCCTCCCACCCCTCTGCCTGAGGTGGGACTGGGACCATCCAGGGCTGCAGGCCCAGCCTCCTGTCCTCCCACCCCTCTGCCTGAGGTGGTTGTGGGACCATCCAGGGCTGCAGGCCCGGCCTCCTGTCCTCCCACCCCTCTGCCTGAGGTGGGAGTGTGACCATCCAGGGCTGCAGGACCAGCCTCATGTCCTCCGACCCCTCTGCCTGAGGTGGGACTGTGACCATCCAGGTCTGCAGGACAAGCCTCATGTCCTCCCACCCCTCTGCCTGAGGTGGGAGTGGGACCATCCAGGGCTGCAGGCCCGGCCTCCTGTCCTTCCACCCCTCTGCCTGAGGTGGGAGTGTGACCATCCAGGCTGCAGGCCCAGCCTCCTGTCCTCCCAACCCTCTGCCTGAGGTGAGAGTGGGACCATCCAGGCTGCAGGCCCAGCCTCCTGTCCTCTCACCCCTCTGCCTGAGTTGGGAGTGGGACCATCCAGGGCTGCAGACCCAGCCTCCTGTCCTCCCAGACCTCTGCCTGAGGTGGGACTGGGGCCATCCAGTGCTGCAGGCCCGGCCTCCTGTCCTCCCACCCCTCTGCCTGAGGTGGGAGTGAGACCATCCAGGACTGCAGGTCCTACTTCCTGTCCTCCCACCCCTCTGCCTGAGGTGGGAGTGGGACCATCCAGGGCTGCAGGCCCAGCCTCCTGTCCTCCCACCCCTCTGCCTGAGGTGGGAGTGTGACCACCCAGGACTGCAGGCCCGGCCTCCTGTCCTCCCACCCCTCTGCCTGAGGTGGGAGTGTGACCACCCAGGGCTGCAGGCAAAGCCTCCTGTCCTCCCACCCCTCTGCCTGAGGTGGGAGTGTGACCATCCAGGGCTGCAGGCCCGGCATTCTGCCCTCCCACCCCTCTGCCTGAGGTGGGAGTGGGACCATCCAGGGCTGCAGGCCCGGCCTCCTGCCCTCCCACCCCTCTGCCTGAGGTGGGAGTGGGACCATCCAGGACTGCAGGCCCAGCCTCCTGCCCTCCCACCCCTCAGCCTGAGGTGGGACTGGGACCATCCAGGGCTGCAGGCCCGGCCTCCTGTCCTCCCACCCGTCTGCCTGAGGTGGGACTGGGACCATCCCGAGCTGCAGGCCCGGCCTCCTGTCCTCCCACCCCTCTGCCTGAGGTGGCAGTGTGACCAGCCAGGGCTGCAGGCCCAGCCTCCTGTCCTTCCACCCCTCTGACTGAGGTGAGAGTGGGACCATCCAGGTCTGCAGGCCCGGCCTCCTGTCCTCCCACCCCTCTGCCTGAGGTGGGAGTGTGACCACCCAGGACTGCAGGCCCGCCCTCCTGTCCTCCCACCTCTCTGCCTGAGGTGGGAGTGGGACCATCCAGGGCTGCAGGCCCAACCTCCTGTCCTCCCACCCCACTGCCTGAGGTGGGAGTGGGACCATCCAGGGCTGCAGACCCAGCCTCCTGTCCTCCGAGACCTCTGCCTGAGGTGGGACTGGGGCCATCCAGTGCTGCAGGCCCGGCCTCCTGTCCTCCTACCCCTCTGCCTGAGGTGGGAGTGAGACCATCCAGGACTGCAGGTCCGGCTTCCTGTCCTCCCACCCCTCTGCCTGAGGTGGGAGTGGGACCATCCAGGGCTGCAGGCCCAGCCTCCTGTCCTCCCACCCCTCTGCCTGAGGTGGGAGTGTGACCACCCAGGGCTGCAGGCCCGGCCTCCTGCCCTCCCACCCCTCTGCCTGAGGTGGGAGTGGGACCATCCAGGACTGCAGGCCCAGCCTCCTGCCCTCCCACCCCTCAGCCTGAGGTGGGACTGGGACCATCCCGAGCTGCAGGCCCGGCCTCCTGTCCTCCCACCCCTCTGCCTGAGGTGGCAGTGTGACCAGCCAGGGCTGCAGGCCCAGCCTCCTGTCCTTCCACCCCTCTGACTGAGGTGAGAGTGGGACCATCCAGGTCTGCAGGCCCGGCCTCCTGTCCTCCCACCCCTCTGCCTGAGGTGGGAGTGTGACCACCCAGGACTGCAGGCCCGGCCTCCTGTCCTCCCACCCCTCTACCTAAGGTGGGAGTGGGACCATCCAGGGCTGCAGGCCCAACCTCCTGTCCTCCCACCCCTCTGCCTGAGGTGGGAGTGGGACCATCCAGGGCTGCAGGCCCGGCCTCCTGTCCTCCCACCCCTCTGCCTGAGGTGGGAGTGTGACCACCCAGGACTGCAGGCACGGCCTCCTGTCCTCCCACCCCTCTGCCTGAGGTGGGAGTGGGACCATCCAGGGCTGCTGGACCGGCCTCCTGCCCTTCCACCCCTCTGCCTGAGGTGGGAGTGGGACCATCCAGGACTGCAGGCCCAGCCTCCTGCCCTCCCACCCCTCTGCCTGAGGTGGGACTGGGACCATCCATTGCTGCAGGCCTGGCCTCCTGTCCTCCCACCCCTCTGCCTGAGGTGGGACTGGGACCAACCAGAGCTGCAGGCCCGGCCTCCTGTTCTCCCACCCCTCTGCCTGAGGTGGGACTGGGACCATCCAGGGCTGCAGGCCCGGCCTCCTGTCCTCCCACCCCTCTGCCTGAGGTGGGAGTGGGACCATCCAGGACTGCAGGACCAACATCCTGCCCTCTCACCCCTCTGCCTGAGGTGGGACTGGGACCACCCAGGACTGCAGGCCCGGCCTCCTGTCCTCCCACCCCTCTGCCTGAGGTGGGAGTGGGACCATCCAGGGTTGAAGGCCCAGCCTCCTGTCCTCCTACCCCTCTGCCTGAGGTGGGAGTGGGACCATTGGGGACTGCGGACCCTGTCCTCCCACCCCTCTACCTGAGGTGGGAGTGGGACCATCCAGGGTTGCAGGCCCAGCCTCCTGTCCCCAACCCCTCTGCCTGAGGTGGGAGTGTGACCATCCAGGGCTGCAGGCCCAGCCTCCTGTCCTCCCACCCCTCTGCCTGAGGTGGGAGTGGGGCCATCATGGGTTGCAGGCACTGCCTCCTGTCCTCCCACCCCTCTGTCTGAGGTGGGACTGGGACCATCCAGGCTGCAGGCCAGCCTCCTGTCCTCCCACCCCTCTGCCTGAGGTTGGAGTGGGACCATCCAGGGCTGCAGGCCCGGCCTCCTGTCCTCCGACCCCTCTGCCTGAGGTGGGACAGGGACCATCCAGGGCTGCAGGCCCGGCCTCCTGTCCTCCCACCCCTCTGCCTGAGGTGGGACTGGGACCATCCAGGGCTGCAGGCCCGGCCTCCTGTCCTCCCACCCCTCTGCCTGAGGTGGGAGTGGGACCATCCAGGGCTGCAGGCCCGGCCTCCTGTCCTCCCACCCCTCTGCCTGAGGTGGGAGTGGGACCATCCAGGGCTGCAGGCCCGGCCTCCTGTCCTCCCACCCTCTGGCCAGCACCTCGGGGGCATCCTCCACTGCCGGGGGCAGGGTGGACAAGACATTATGTGGGGGCGGCAGCCTCCCGTCGCTCCGTTGCCCCCGCGGTGCCCTCGCCCTCCCGCCTGCTCACGCGGCAGCTGGGGGTGAAGTGCTATGCCCACCCTACCATGACCATTGAGGCGGGCACCCGTGCGATGGGCGGGGCTGTCGGCCCCTCGGCCATCGTAGCCGCCTCGCGGATGTACGGCAAGGCCGGGTTCTTCCTGCGGGCCGAGCAGGCGGCCCACCGGGCCCTGGAAAGGGGGTTCACGGTGGGCGGGACACACGTGGCGGTGGAGACGCTGGAGGCCACCGCAGAACGTGTTGTTCTATCAAACGTCCCGCCCTCCCTCCCCACCGACCTCCTCCTGCCCCATCTCTCCCGTGTTGGTGCCCATCCCCCTGACGCCTGGCCCGGGGCACACAATGAAGAGAAGCAAGGCCGGGGGGGCCTCCGAGGCCCCCGAGCCACTCGAGCTGCTGTCGCCCCCCGAGCAGGAGGACCCGGGGTCGAGCGGAGTCGAAGCCCCTGGGGGCCCGTCCCGCCCGGTGCAAGTTTCCTCCCCGGACGCCTCCTCTTCACCATCGCCGGGGGCCGGCAGCAGCAGCGACCGCTCATCGTGCCGCTGTGGGCCGTGGACGGGGGAGGACAGGAAGGCTCCCCGCCCTCTACACCCGGGCGGGCGACGCCGGAGAGCCCTGTTTTCAAGCCGGAAATGTTTCCGGGGGGTCTCTCCGAGGTCCCGGAGTCGCCGGCATGGGTGGAGGCGCCGTCCACGGGCCCTGAGCCGCGGGAAGAGCCTGCGAGGGACCTGCCTGAGGACGACCCTGGGGGGTGGGGTCGACTCGGGCCAAGGGTTAGCCGGTGGGCCCGTGCCGCCCGCCATACTCCATGTGGCGGGGGACTCGAGCTCGGGAGGTGACCATTCGGAGGAGGAAGGCTGCTCGGTGGCGGGTGAGGAGGAGGATTTAGACGCGCTCTGCAGCGAGGCAGAGGGCACCCTCACACCCGGCACCGAGTCTCCCCTCGTCCCCCCTGGGGAACTCCGGACATTTCTGGGAACGCACCATGGTCACCCGGACTGTGTGCGGCTGGCCCAAGGCAGCTGGGGAAACCTGGGGCTGCTCCTTGGCTCCGCCCGGGCCTATGTCAGAGAGGCCCGGGAGTTCGATCAAGACCAGGAGGAGCAGCGCCAAGCTGCTCAGTTCCTTGTGGGACTCCTGAGGGAGTGGAGGGGCGGTACCCCCACTCTGAGCACTAAAGGTGATGGATAACTATTGCTGCTGACACGGAGGTAACCATGGCCAGCCTCAACATCAACGGCAGCAGCCACGCGCACCACCGGTTCCAGTTCCTGTCTATCCTCCGGGACGGAAAGTACGGGGTGTGCTTCCTGCAGGAAACCCAGGCCATCCGGATTACGAAGCTCAGTGGACCCTGGAGGGGCAAGGAGGAGTCTCCATGAGTCACCTGGCCCCACGTTCGGGCGGGGTGGCTATCTTGTTGGCTCCACATTTTCAGCCGGAGATCTTGGGGGGGTCAAGGAGCCGGTGCCAGGCCGTCTGCTGCACCTAAAGGCCCGTTTCGGGGCAGCGGTGATTCACTTTGTAAATGTATCCGCTCCCGTGGCCGGACCGCAGCAGGCGGCTTCCTTCCAAAAGGTGTCCACTCTTCTTAGCACCATCCCGGCGGGCGAGTGCATCGTCCTCGGAGGGGATTTTAATTGCACCCTCCTGGACAAGGACCGCATCGGAGTCCAGCGCGGCCCGGCGGCGGCGGTGAAGTTGAGGGACCTGGTTAGGTCCTTTCACTTGGTGGATGTCTGGCGGACTCTCCATCCTGAATTGCGGGGGTACACCTCTGTGCGGCCCCCGTTCAGAGCGCCCAGCATCGACCGTCTTTACATTTCCAAGACGGACTTGCCCAGCGTTCCGACAGCCTCCATGAAGCAGGTGCCGAGCTCGGATCACCACCTGGTGTGGGCGGGTCTCGCCCCGTCCCGCGCTCAGACACGGTCCGCGTACTGGCACTTTAACAACCTGCTGCTGGAGGGCGAGCGGTTCCTGGACTCGGTCTGCCGTTTCTGGGCCGGCTGGAGAAGGGAGCGGGGTGGCTTCTCCTCCTTGAGGCTACAGTGGGATGTGGGCAAGGCCCAGATCCGTGCCTTCTGTCAGGGGTACACGAAGGGGTCTTCGGCGGGACGGAACTCCACGATCGCCAACCTGGCTGAGGAACTCCTCGATCTGGAGTCACGTATCGCTCAGCCCGATGAGGCCTGGCCCTGGGGCTGGTGTACAGGGCTGGACGGGCTGACCGTGGAGTTCTTCAGGGCGTGCTGGGACGTCCTGGGGAGCGACTACGCGGGGGTCCTGGGGGAATGTATCGCGACCGGGGAGATGCCCCTTTCGTGGCGCAGGGCCGTCATTGCCCTGCTGCCCAAGAAGGGGGATCTCCGCCGACTTAAGAACTGGCGACCGGTCTCCCTCCTCAGCACGGACTATAAAATCTTTGCCAAGGTGCTGTGTTTACGCCTTGGCCCCGAGCTGGACCACATGATCCACCCTGACCAGTCCTACACAGTCCCGGACCGCACAATCTATGACAATGTCCACCTGGCCCGGGACATTATTCATTTTACCCAGGGGACTGGTATGTCGAGCGCCTTCCTGTCTCTTGACCAGGAGAAGGCGTTCGACAGGGTGGGGCCCGGGGATTTGCTCGGGACTCTGCGAGCTGTCGGGTTCGGGTGGTATTTTGTCCCCCGGATCCGGTTACTGTCCGCCGCCTCGGAGAGTCTGATTAAGGTTAACGGGTCCCTGACGGCGCCCCTTCGCTTTGGGAGAGGAGTGCGTCAGGGCTGCCCCCTGTCCGGCCAACACTATTCCCTCTGCGTGGGGCCTTTCCTGTGCCTCCTGCGGAGGGGGTTCACGGGGCTGGTTCTGCGCGAGCCGGACGGGGGGGTGGTCCTCTCGGCGGACGCTGATGCCGTGTTCCTCATGGTCACTGACCCCGGGGACCCCCGGAGGATGCGAGAGAGCCAAGCTGTCTACTCCGCCGCGTCCTCCCCACGGATCAACTGGGCCAAATGTTCCGGACTCCTGGTCGGTCCGTGGCAGGTGGACCCCCTCCCGGAGGAGCTCGGGCCCTTCAGCTGGAGTCGGACCAACAGCCTCGACCTGGGAGTCCATCTTTGCCCGGCAGAGGGAGCCTGGCCGGCGAACGGGCAGGAGCTGGAGACCAAGGTCACCGCTGGCCTGGGACGCTGGACAGGACGGCTCCGAGTGCTGTCCCACAGGGGCCGAGTTCTCGTCATAAACCAGCTGATCGCCTCCATGCTGTGGTCCCGGCTGCTCACTGACTCCCCTCCCTGGCTTTGTCCCACCATCCAGAGAGCCCGGCTTCGGTTCCTCCGGGACAATCGACTGCACGGGGTCGCTGCGGAGGTCTGGAGTCTCCCGATGGCGGAGGGCGGTCAGGCGCTGGTGTGCCTCCGCACCCAGACTGCCACTTTCCACCCTCAGACTCTGCAGCGTTACCTGTACGCTGAGCCTCCTCCACGGTGGGGCCCTGGCGACGGGTTTCTCCCCCCAGGGGCTCGGCCTGAACTACGACGTGCGGCTCCTGTCTGTGGACCAGCAGGGTCTTCGGAACTCTCTGTTGGCGCTGCCCGTCTTGTACCAGGACCTCCTCAAAGTCTGGAACACGGTCTCCAGGCGCCGCAGCTCTCCCCCGTCAGGAGTGGCGGCTGTCGTAAGGGAGGCGCTGCTCAGGAATCCGCACCTCCGCCAATCTCCATTCGGGTGGCTGGCGGAGCGGAGGGCGGTGGGTGCCGTGGGAAGGGCTGGGTGGGGAGGGCTGTGGGTGCCGTGGGCAGGGCTGGGTGGCGGAGGGCCGGGCTGTGGGTGCCGTGGGCAGGGCTGGGTGGGGAGGGCTGTGGGTGCCGTGGGAAGGGCTGGGTGGCGGAGGGCCGGGCTGTGGGTGCCGTGGGAAGGGCTGGGTGGCGGAGGGCCGGGCTGTGGGTGCCGTGGGAAGGGCTGTGTGGCGGAGGGCCGGGCTGTGGGTGCCGTGGGAAGGGCTGGGTGGCGGAGGGCCGGGCTGTGGGTGCCGTGGGAAGGGCTGGGTGGCGGAGGGCCGGGCTGTGGGTGCCGTGGGAAGGGCTGGGTGGCGGAGGGCTGTGGGTGCCGTGGGAAGGGCTGGGTGGCGGAGGGCTGTGGGTGCCGTGGGCAGGGCTGGGTGGCGGAGGGCTGTGGGTGCCGTGGGCAGGGCTGGGTGGCGGAGGGCCGGGCTGTGGGTGCCGTGGGAAGGGCTGGGTGGGGGAGGGCTGTGGGTGCCGTGGGAAGGGCTGGGTGGCGGAGGGCTGTGGGTGCCGTGGGAAGGGCTGGGTGGCGGAGGGCCGGGCTGTGGGTGTCGTGGGAAGGGCAGGGTGGCGGAGGGCTGTGGGTGCCGTGGGAAGGGCTGGGTGCGGAGGGCTGTGGGTGCCGTGGGCAGGGCTGGGTGGCGGAGGGCCGGGCTGTGGGTGCCGTGGGAAGGGCTGGGTGGGGGAGGGCTGTGGGTGCCGTGGGAAGGTCTGGGTGGCGGCCGGGGGTCCCTGGAGCGGGGGCAGGCGCTGCCCACGGGCACACTCGAAGCTTTCCGGGCTGGCTGGGCCCCGCAGGGGGTGGGCTGCCGGACTGACCCCCATTCTCACACTTTCATTGGGCGGGTATTGGGTGAGGTTTGGTCTCTTTTCCTGTTCTGTTGGGGCTGTGCTCCACCCGCGGTTTGGGGCACTCCCCACATTTTGTTTTGTCCATCAGTTACTTCTGGTCTGTTTTGCTTTGTTGTGTCCCAGCTCCAGGCCGATGCCAGCGGCGGGCGCTGCCTCACCCTGCCCGCGGGAAGAGCGGGCAGGACAGGCAATCTCAGGGAAAACAGATCCAAATAAACATTATATACACATCAAATAAACAGCACCATCAAACTGTCCGACCCGAGACAATGCTGCTGGGGGAGGGGGACCGCGGCTGCTGGGGAGGGGGACCGCGGCTGCTGGGGGAGGGGAGGGAGACCGTGGCTGCTGGGGAGGGGAGGGGGACCGCAGCTGCTGGGGGAGGGGGACCGCGGCTGCTGGGGGAGGGGTACCGCGGCTGCTGGGGGAGGGGGACCGCAGCTGCTGGGTGAGGGGGACCGCGGCTGCTGGGTGAGGGGGACCGCAGCTGCTGGGGGAGGGGGAACGCGGCTGCTGGGGGAGGGGGACCGCGGCTGCTGGGGGAGGGGGACCGCGGTTGCTGGGGGAGGGGGAACGCGGCTGCTGGAGGAGGGGGACGGGGACCGCGGCAGCTGGGGGAGGGTGAGGGGGACCGTGGCTGCTGGGGAGGGGAGGGGGACCGCAGCTGCTGGGGGAGGGGAGGGAGACCGTGGCTGCTGGGGAGGGGAGGGGGACCGCAGCTGCTGGGGGAGGGGGACCGCGGCTGCTGGGGGAGGGGGACCGCGGCTGCTGGGGGAGGGGGACCGCGGCTGCTGGGTGAGGGGGACCGCGGCTGCTGGGTGAGGGGGACCGCAGCTGCTGGGGGAGGGGGAACGCGGCTGCTGGGGGAGGGGGAACGCGGCTGCTGGAGGAGGGGGAGGGGGACCGCGGCTGCTGGGGGAGGGGGACCGCGGCTGCTGGGGGAGGGGGACCGCAGCTGCTGGGGGAGGGGGACCGCAGCTGCTGGGGGAGGGGGAACGCGGCTGCTGGAGGAGGGGGAGGGGGACCGCGGCTGCTGGGGGAGGGGGAGGGGGACCGCGGCTGCTGGGGAGGGGGACCGCGGCTGCTGGGGAGGGGGGCCGCGGCTGCTGGGGGAGGGGGACCGCGGCTGCTGGGGAGGGGGACCGCAGCTGCTGGGGGAGGGGGAACGCGGCTGCTGGAGGAGGGGGAGGGGGACCGCGGCTGCTGGGGGAGGGGGACCGCAGCTGCTGGGGGAGGGGGAACGCGGCTGCTGGAGGAGGGGGAGGGGGACCGCGGCTGCTGGGGGAGGGGAGGGGGACCGCGGCTGCTGGGGAGGGGGACCGCGGCTGCTGGGGAGGGGGACCGCGGCTGCTGGGGAGGGGGGGCCGCGGCTGCTGGGGGAGGGGGACCGCGGCTGCTGGAGGAGGGGGAGGGGGACCGCGGCTGCTGGGGGAGGGGGACCGTGGCTGCTGGGGGAGGGGGACCGTGGCTGCTGGGGGAGGGGGACCGCGGCTGCTGGGGGAGGGGGACCGCGGCTGCTGGGAGAGGGCGAGGGGGACCGCGGCTGCTGGGGCGGTGGAGGGGGACTGCGGCTGCTGCGCGAGGGGGAGGGGGACCGCGGCTGCTGGGGGAGGGGGAGGGGGACCGTGGCTGCTGGGGGAGGAAGAGGGGACCGTGGCTGCTGGGGGAGAGGGGGAGGGGGACCGCGGCTGCTGGGGAGGGGAGGGGGACCGTGGCTGCTGGGGGAGGAAGAGGGGACCGTGGCTGCTGGGGGAGAGGGGGAGGGGGACCGCGTCTGCTGGGGAGGGGGACCGCGGTTGCTGGGGGAGAGGGAGGGGGACTGCGGGTGCTGGGTGAGGGGGACCGCGGTTGCTGGGGGAGAGGGAGGGGGACCGCGGCTGCTGGGGGAGGGGGAGGGGGACTGCGCTGCTGGGGGAGGGGAGGGGGACCGCGGCTGCTGGGGGAGGGGAGGGGGACCGCGGCTGCTGGGGGTTAGGAGGGGGACCGCGGCTGCTGGGGGACGGGGGAGGGATCGCGGCTGCTGGGGAGAGGGAAGGGGGAACGCGGCTGCTTGGGGGGAGGGGGACAGCGGCTGCTGGGGGAGGGTGGAGGGATCGTGGCTGCTGGGGGAGAGGAGGGCGACCGCGGCTGCTGGGGGAGGGGGGCAGGGATCGTGGCTGCTGGGGAGGGGGGGACGGCGGCTGCTGGGGAGGGGGACCGCGGCTGCTGGGGGAGGGGGGCAGGGATCGTGGCTGCTGGGGGAGGGGGGGACGGCGGCTGCTGGGGAGGGGGACCGCGGCTGCTGGGGGAGGGGGACCACGGCTGCTGGTGGAGGGGGAAGGGGACCGCGGCTGCTGGGGCAGGGGGACCGCGGCTCCTGGGGGAGGGGGAGGGGGACCGCGGCTGCTGGGCAAGGGGAGGGGGACCGCGGCTGCTGGGGGAGGGGGACCGCGTCTGCTGGGGGAGGGGGAGGGAGACCGCGGCTGCTGGGGGAGGGGTAGGGGGACCGCGTCACCTGGGGGTGTGAGGTGGACCGTGGCTGCTGGGGGAGGGGTACCGCGGCTGCTGGGGGAGGGGGACCGCGGCTGCTGGGGGGGGGGGGACCTCGGCTGCTGGGGGAAGGGGGAGGGATCGTGGCTGCAGGGGAAGGGGAGGGGGAACGCGGCTGCTGGGGGGGAGGGGGACAGCGGCTGCTGGGGGGGGGACCTCGGCTGCTGGGGGAAGGGGGAGGGATCGTGGCTGCTGGGGGAGGGGAGGGTGACCGCGGCTGCTGGGGGAGGGATCGTGGCTGCTGGGGGAGGGGGGGACGGCGGCTGCTGGGGGAGGGGGATCGCGGCTGCTGGGGAATGGGGAGGGATCGCGGCTGCTGGGGAGGGGGACCACAGTTGCTGGGGAGGTGGAGGGGGACTGCGGCTGCTGGGGGACTGGGGAGGGGGGGCGCGGCTGCTGGGGGAGGGGGAGGGTGACCGCGGCTGCTTGGGGAGGGGGTGAGGGGGTGAGGGTGAGGGGGGCCGCGGCTGCTGGGGGAGGGGCAGCGGGGATGCTGGGGGAAGGGTTGAGGGGGGGGCGCGGCTGCTGGGGGAGGGGGAGGGTGACTGCGGCTGCTTGGGGAGGGGGTGAGGGTGAGGGGGGCCGCGGCTGCTGGGGGAGGGGGAGCGGGGCTGCGGCTGCTGCGGGAGTGTGGTACATTGGCGAGACCATGCAGACGCTGCAACAACGAATGAACGGACATCGCGCGACAATCACCAGGCAGGAATGTTCCCTTCCAGTCGGGGAACACTTCAGCAGTCAAGGGCATTCAGTCTCTGATCTCCGGGTAAGCGTTCTCCAAGGCGGCCTTCAGGACGCGCAACAACACAGAATCGCCGAGCAGAAGCTTATAGCCAAGTTCCGCACACATGAGTGCGGCCTCAACCGGGACCTGGGCTTCATGTCGCATTACATTCATCCCCCACCATCTGGCCTCCGAAATCCTACCAACTGTCCTGGCTTGGTACAATTCACACTCTTTAACCTGGGGTTACCCCATCTCTGGATCTGTAAAGATTTAATCACCTGCTAATGCTCGCATTCCTAGCATTGTTTCGCATCTTTGAATTTGTCTATATATGTGTTTCTGGAACATACCTCTGCATTCACCTGAGGAAGGAGCAGCGCTCCGAAAGCTAGTGACATCGAAACAAACCTGTTGGACTTTAACCTGGTGTTGTAAGACTTCGTATTATTTACAGTGGTCACTGTGTAGTATATCATTATTTACAACAGTCCCTGGGTAGTATGACTTTATTTACAGTGGTCCCTCGGCAGTATAGCTTTATTTACAGTGATCCCTGGAAGTATATCATTATTTACTGTGGTCTCTGATTAGAATATCATTATTTACAGTGGGCACTGTGCAGTGTCTTATTTAAAGTGGTTCCCGGGTTGTTTATCATTATTTACAAAGCTCTCTGGGTGGTATATCTTTATTTACAGTGGTTCCTGGGTGATTTATCTTTATTTACAGTGGTCCCTGGGTGGTTTATCTTTATTTACAGTGGTCTCTGGGTGGTTTATCTTTATTTACAGTGGTCCCTGTGTGGTTTATCATTATTTACAGTGGTCCCTGGTAGTATGTCATTCTTTACAGTGGTCCCTGGGTAGTATATCATTACTTACTGTGGTCCCTGGGTAGTATATCATTATTTACAGTCGTCCCTGGGCAGTATATCTTTATTTACAGTGACCCCTGTGTAGTAAATCAGTATTTACAGTGACCCCTGTGTAGTACATCATTATTTACAGTTGTCCCTCAGTATTATATCACTATTTACAGTTGTCCCTGTGTAGAATATCTTTATTTACAGTGGTCCCTGGTAGTATATCATTCTTTACAGTGGTCCCTGGTAGTATATCATTCTTTACAGTGGTCCCTGGGTAGTACATCATTATTTACTGTGGTCCCTGGGTAGTATATCATTATTTACAGTGGCTGTGTGCAGTATATCATTATCTGCAGTGGTCCCTGGGTAGTATATCATTATTTACAATGATCACTGGATAGTATATCATTATATGCAGTGGTCCCTGGGTAGTATATCATTATTTACAGTGGTCCTTGTATAGAAAGTCTTTAATTACAGTGGTTCCTGGGCGTGATACCTTTATTTACAGTGGCCACTGTGTAGTATATCATTATTTACAATAGTCCCTGGGTGGTATAATTTTATTTACAGTGGTCCCTGGGTGGTATTTCTTTATTTACAGTGGTCACTGGCTGGTATATCATTATTGACAGTGGTCCCTGTGCAGTATATCTTATTTACAGTGGTTCCTGGGTAGGTTATTATTATTTACAATGGTCCCTGGGTGGTTTATCTTTATTTACAGTGGTCCCTGGGTGGTGTACCTTTATTTACAGTGGTCACTGGCTGGTATATCATTATTGACAGTGGTCCCTGTGCAGTATATCTTATTTACAATGGCCCCTGGGTGGCATTTCTTTATTTACAGTGGTCCCTGGGTTATTTATAAATATTAACAGAGGCCCCGGCATACAATATCATTATTTACAGTGGTCCCTGGGTAGAATATCATTATTTACTGTGGTCCCTGTGTAGAATATCTGTATTTACAGATGATGTGGAGATGCCGGCGTTGAACTGGGGTGAGGGCAGAAAGAAGTCTTACAACACCAGGTTAAAGTCCAACAGGTTTGTTTCGATGTCACTAGCTTTCGGAGCGCTGCTCCTTCCTCAGGTGAATGAAGAGGTCTGTTCCAGAAACACATATATAGACAAATTCAAAGATGCCAATCAATGCTAGGAATGCGAGCATTAGCAGGTGATTAAATCTTTACAGATCCAGAGATGGGGTAACCCCAGGTTAAAGAGGTGTGAATTGTACCAAGCCAGGACAGTTGGTAGGATTTTGCAGGCCAGACGGTGGGGGATGACTGTAATGCGACACGAATCCCAGGTCCCGGTTGAGGCCGCACTCATGTGTGCGGAACTTGGCTATAAGTTTCTGCTCGGCGATTCTGCGTTGTCGCGGGTCCTGAAGGCCGCCTTGGAGAACGCTTACCCGGACATCAGAGGCTGAATGCCCTTGACTGCTGAAGTGTTCCCCGACTGGAAGGGAACATTCCTGCCTGGTGATTGTTGCGCGATGTCCGTTCATTCGTTGTCGCAGCGTCTGCATGGTCTCGCCAATGTACCACGCTTCGGGACATCCTTTCCTGCAGCGTATGAGGTAGACAACGTTGGCCGAGTCGCACGAGTATGTACCGCGTACCTGGTGGGTGGTGTTCTCACGTGTAATAGTGGTATCCATGTGGATGATCTGGCACGTCTTGCACAGATTGCCATGACAGGGTTGTGTGGTGTCGTGGTCACTGTTCTGAAGACTGGGTAGTTTTCTGCAAACAATGGTTCGATTGAGGTTGCGCGGTTGTTTGAAGGTAAGTAGTGGGGGTGTGGGGATGACCTTGGCAAGATGTTCATCGTCATCAATGACGTGTTGAAGGCTGTGAAGAAGATGACGTAGTTTCTCCGCTCCGGGGAAGGACTGGACGACGAAGGGTATTCTGTCGGTTGTGTCCCATGTTTGTCTTCTGAGGAGGTCGGTCCGGTTTTTCGCTGTGGCGCGTTGGAACTGTCGATCGATGAGTCGAGTGCCATATCCAATTCTTACGAGGGCATCTTTCAACGTCTGTAGATGTCTGTTACACTCCTCCTCGTCTGAGCAGATCCTGTGTATACAGAGCGCTTGTCCATAGGGGGTGGCTTCTTTAATGTGTTTAGGGTGGAAGCTGGAGAAGTGGAGCATCATGAGGTTATCCGTGGGTTTGCGGTAAAGCGAAGTGCTGAGGTGACCGTCCTTGATGGAGACGAGTGTGTCCAAGAATGCAACTGATTTTGGAGAGTAGTCCATGGTGAGTCTGATGGTTGGATGGAACTTATTAATGTCATTGTGTAGTCGTTTCAGTGATTCTTCGCCGTGGGTCCAAAGGAAAAAAATGTCATCGATGTATCTGGTGTATAACATCGGTTAAAGGTCCTGTGCGGTGAGTAGGTCCTGTTCAAACTTGTGCATGAATATGTTGGCGTACTGGGGTGCGAATTTGGTCCCCATGGCTGTTCCGTGCGTCTGAATGAAGAACTTGTTGTCGAAGGTGAAGACGTTGTGATAAAGAATGAAGCGGATGAGTTGCAGAATTGCGTCTGGAGATTGGCAGTTTCGGTGTTGAGTACTGAGGCTGTTGCAGCAATGCCGTCGTCATAGGGGATGCTGGTGTAGAGTGCCGAGACGTCCATTGTGACGAGGAATGTTCCTGGTTCAACTTGTCCATGGGTGCTGAGTTTCTGTAGGAAGTCCGTCGTGTCGCGACAGAAGCTGGGTGTACCTTGTACGATGGGTTTCAAGATGCCCTCGATGTAGCCAGAGAGGTTCTCACACAGGGTCCCATTGCCTGAAACGATAGGGCGGCCTGGTGTGTTGGCCTTGTGTATTGTCGGGAGGCAGTAGAGATCTCCAATGCGGGGAGTACGTGGGATGAGAGCACGTAGGGTGCTCTGAAGATCTGGATCCAAGGTCTTGATCAGTCTGTTAAGTTGACGGATGTGTTCCTTGGTCGGATCTGCGGGTAACTGTCTGTAGTGTTCTTGGTTGTTCAGTTGTCGGTATACTTCTTTTCAGTAGTCCGTTCTGTTCAGTACGACAGTGCTGCTGGTTTGTCTGCTGGTTTGATGACGATGCTGTGGTTGGTCTTGAGAGCGCGGATGGCATTGCGTTGTGCTTGGGTGACGTTCGGGGCTGTCTTGTGAATGCGACTGATGAATCTGGCATTGACGCGACTCCTGACGGCTTGAGCATACATGTCGAGTCTAAGGCAGCTGCCTTCCGGAGGGGTCCTCCGGAATGAGAGGGAATGAGACCGGGAATGAGGCCTCTTCATTCACCTGAGGAAGGAGCAGCGCTCCGAAAGCTAGTGACATCGAAACAAACCTGTTGGACTTTAACCTGGTGTTGTAAGACTTCGTACTGTGCTCACCCCAGTCCAACGCCGGCATCTCCACATCAATGATATAATACCCAGTGACCACGGTAAATAATTATACACTACCCAGGGACCACTGTAAATATTGATATACTATCCAGGGACCACGGAAAATAATGATGTACTACCTACGGTACATTGTAAATAATGATATTCTACCCGTGGTCCACTGTAAATATTGATATACAATCCAAGTACCACAGTAAATAATAATTAATATCCCAGGATCCAGTGTAAATAATGATATTCTAACCAGGGACCACTGTAAATAATGATATTCTACACAGTGACCACTGTAAATAATGATATTGTACGCCGGGACATCTGTTAATATTTATAAATAACCAGGGCGCTGTAAATATTGAGACATTACCCAGGGAACAATGTAACTAATGATATATTACCCAGGGACCACTGTAAATAATGATATTCTACCCAGTGACCACTGTAAATAATGATACACCACCCAGGGACCACTGTAAATAATGATATTCTACACAGGGACCACTTTAAACAATGATATAATACCCAGGGATCACTGTAAATAATGATATTCTACCCAGGGACCACTGTAAATAATGATAAACTACCCAGGGAACACTGTAAATAATGATATTCTACACAGGGACCACTGTAAATAATGATAATCTACACAGGGACCACTTTAAACAATGATATAATACCCAGGGACCACGGTAAATAATGATACACTACCAGGGACCACTGTAAATATTGATATACTATCCAGGGACCACTGAAAATAATGATGTACTACCTAGGGTACATTGTAAATAATGATATTCTACCCGTGGTCCAATGTAAATAATGAAATTCTACACAGGGACCATTTTAAACAATGATATAATACCCAGGGATCACTGTACATAATGATATACTACCCAGGGACCACTGTAAATAATGATACACTACCCAGGGACAACTGTAAATAATGATATTCTACACAGGGACCTCAGTAAATAATGATATTCTACACAGGGACCACTGTAAATAATGATATTCTACACAGGGACCACTTTGAACAATGATATAATACCCAGGGATCACTGTAAATAATGATATTCTACCCAGGGACCACTGTAAATAATGATACACTACCCAGGGACCACTGTAAATAATGATATTCGACCCAGGGACCACTGTAAATAATGATACACTACCCAGGGACCACTGTAAATAATGATATTCGACCCAGGGACCACTGTAAATAATGATACACTACCCAGGGACCACTGTAAATAATGATATTCGACCCAGGGACCACTGTAAATAATGATATTCTACACAGGGACCACTTTGAACAATGATATAATACCCAGGGACCACGGTAAAGAATGATATTCTACCCGTGGTCCACTGTAAATATTGATATCCTATCCAAGTACCGCAGTAAATAATAATTAATATCCCAGGAGATAGTGTAAATGATGATATTCTACCCAGGGACCACTGTAAATATTTAATGTCGTGCTCTGTTTAATTTTACATTGTTCAGTGTAGGGCACTGTTTCATTGCACTGTATTTAATGTCGGGCTCTGTTTAATTTTACATTGTTCAGTGTAGGGCACTGTTTCATTCAACCGTATTTAATGTTGGGCTCTGTTTAATTTTACCTTGTTGCTTGTAGGGCACTGTTTCATGTACCGTATTTAATGTCGAGCTCTGTTTAATTTTACCTTGTTCACTGTAGGTCACTGTTTCATTGTACTGTATTTAATGTCGAGCTCTGTTTAATTTTACATTGTAGCTTGTAGGGCACTGTTTCATTGTACTGTATTTAATGTCGGGCTCTGTTTAATTTTACCTTGTTCACTGTAGGTCACTGTTTCATTGCACTGTATTTAATGTCGGGCTGTGTTTAATTTTACATTGTTCACTGAAGGGTACTGTTTCATTGCACTGTATTTAATGTCGGGCTGTGTTTAATTTTACCTTGTTGCTTGTAGGGCACTGTTTCATTGTACCGTATTTAATGTCGGGCTCTGTTTAATTTTACATTGTTCACTGTAGGGGACTGTTTCATTGTACTGTATTTAATGTCGGGCTCTGTTTAATTTTACCTTGTTCAGTGTAGGGCACTGTTTCATTGTACCGTATTTAATGTCGGGCTCTGTTTAATTTTACATTGTTCAGTGTAGGGCACTGTTTCATTGTACCGTATTTAATGTCGGGCTCTGTTTAATTTTACATTGTTCAGTGTAGGGCACTCTTTCATTGTACCGTATTTAATGTCGGGCTATGTTTAATTTTACATTGTTCACTGTAGGTCACTGCTTCATTGTACTGTATTTAATGTCGGGCTCTGTTTAATTTTACCTCGTTGCTTGTAGGGCACTGTTTCATTGTACCGTATTTAATGTCGGGCTGTGTTTAATTGTACATTGTTCACTGTAGGGCACTGTTTCATTGTACCGTATTTAATGTCGGGCTGTGTTTAATTGTACATTGTTCACTGTAGGGCACTGTTTCATTGTACTGTATTTAATGTCGGGCTCTGTTTAAATTTTACCTTGTTCAGTGTAGGGCACTGTTTCATTGTACCGTATTTAATGTCGGGCTGTGTTTAATTTTGCATTGTTCAGTGTAGGGCACTGTTTCATTGTACCGTATTTAATGTCGGGCTGTGTTTAATTTTACCTTGTTCAGTGTAGGGCACTGTTTCATTTTACCGTATTTAATGTCGGGCTGTGTTTAATTGTACATTGTTCACTGTAGGGCACTGTTTCATTGTGCCGTATTTAATGTCGGGCTGTGTTTAATTGTACATTGTTCACTGTAGGGCACTCTTTCATTGTACCGTATTTAATGTCGGGCTATGTTTAATTTTACATTGTTCACTGTAGGTCACTGTTTCATTGTACTGTATTTAATGTCGGGCTGTGTTTAATTTTACATTCTTCACTGTAGGGCATTTTTTCATTGTGCTGTATTTAATGTTGGGCTCTGTTTAATTTTACCTTGTTCACTGTCGGCACTGTTTCATTGTCCCGTATTTAATGTCGGGCTCTGTTTAATGTTAAATTGTTCAGTGTAGGGCACTGTTTCATTGTACCGTATTTAATGTCGGGCTCTGTTTAATTTTACCTTGTTCAGTGCAGGGCACTGTTTCATTGTACCGTATTTAATGTCGGGCTCTGTTTAATTTTACCTTGTTCAGTGTAGGGCACTGTTTCATTGTACCGTATTTACTGTCGGGCTGTGTTTAATTGTACATTGTTCACTGTAGGGCACTGTTTCATTGTACCGTATTTAATGTCGCGCTGTGTTTAATTTTACATTGTTCACTGTAGGTCACTGTTTCATTGTACCGTATTTAATGTCGGGATGTGTTTAATTTTACATTCTTCACTGTAGGGCTTTTTTTCATTGTGCTGTATTTAATGTCGGGCTCTGTTTAATTTTACCTTGTTCAGTGCAGGGCACTGTTTCATTGTACCGTATTTAATGTCGGGCTCTGTTTAATTTTACCTTGTTCAGTGTAGGGCACTGTTTCATTGTACCGTATTTACTGTCGGGCTGTGTTTAATTGTACATTGTTCACTGTAGGGCACTGTTTCATTGTACCGTATTTAATGTCGCGCTGTGTTTAATTTTACATTGTTCACTGTAGGGCACTGTTTCATTGTACTGTATTTAATGTTGGGCTCTGTTTAATTTTACCTTGTTCACTGTCGGCACTGTTTCATTGTCCCGTATTTAATGTCGGGCTCTGTTTAATTTTACATTGTTCAGTGTAGGGCACTGTTTCATTGTACTGTATTTAATGTCGGGCTGTGTTTAATTTTACCTTGTTCACTGTAGGTCACTGTTTCATTGTACCGTATTTAATGTCGGGCTGTGTTTAATTTTACATTGTTCAGTGTAGGGCACTGTTACATTGTACTGTATTTAATGTCGGGCTCTGTTTAATTTTACATTGTTCACTGAAGGGCACTGTTTCATTGTACCGTATTTATTGTCGGGCTCTGTTTTATTTTACATTGTTGATTGTAGGGCACTGTTTCATTGTACCGTATTTAATGTCGGGCTCTGTTTAATTTTACCTTGTTCAAAGTGGGGCACTGTTTCATTGTACTGTATTTAATGTCGGACTCTGTTTAATTTAACCTTGTTCACTGTAGGGCACTGTTTCATTGTACCGTATTTAATGTCGGGCTCTGTTTAATTTTACTTTGTACTGTAGGGCAATGTTTCATTGTACTGTATTTAATGTCGGGCTCTGTTTAACTTTACTTTGTAGACTGTAGGGCACTGTTTCATTGTACTGTATTTAATGTCGGGCTCTGTTTAACTTTACATTGTTCACTGTAGGGCACTGTTTCATTGTACCGTATTTAATGTCGGGCTCTGTTTAATTTTACCTTGTTCACTGTAGGGCACTGTTTCATTGTACTGTATTTAATGTCGGGCTGTGTATAATTTTACATTGTTCAGTGTAGGGCAGTGATTCATTGTACCGTATTTAATGTCGGGCTGTGTTTAAGTTTACATTGTTCAGTGTAGGGCACTGATTCATTGTACTGTATTTAATGTCGGGCTGTGTTTAAGTTTACATTGTTCAGTGTAGGGCACTGTTTCATTGTGCTGTATTTAATGTCGGGCTCTGTTTAATTTTACATTGTTCACTGTTGGGCACTGTTTCATTGTACTGTATTTAATGTCGGGCTCTGTTTAATTTTACATTGTTCAGTGTAGGGCACTGTTTCATTGTACCGTATTTAATGTCGGGCACTGTTTAATTTTGCCTTGTTTACTGTAGGTCACTGTTTCATTGTACTGTATTTAATGTCGGGCTGTGTATAATTTTACATTGTTCAGTGTAGGGCAGTGATTCATTGTACCGTATTTAATGTCGGGCTGTGTTTAAGTTTACATTGTTCAGTGTAGGGCACTGATTCATTGTACTGTATTTAATGTCGGGCTGTGTTTAAGTTTACATTGTTCAGTGTAGGGCACTGTTTCATTGTGCTGTATTTAATGCTGGGCTCTGTTTAATTTTACCTTGTTCACTGTAGGTCACTGTTTCATTGTACCGTATTTAATGTCGGGCTCCGTTTAATTTTACCTTGTTCAGTGCAGGGCACTGTTTCATTGTACCGTATTTAATGTCGGGCTCTGTTTAATTTTCCCTTGTTTACTGTAGGTCACTGTTTCAGTGTACTGTATTTAATGTCGGGCTCTGTTTAATTTTACCTTGTTCAGTGTAGGGCACTGTTTCATTTTACCGTATTTAATGTCGGGCTGTGTTTAATTTTACATTGTTCACTGTAGGGCACTGTTTCATTGTACCGTATTTAATGTCGGGCTCTGTTTAATTTTACCTTGTTCAGTGTAGGGCACTGTTTCATTTTACCGTATTTAATGTCGGGCTGTGTTTAATTTTACATTGTTCACTGTAGGGCACTGTTTCATTGTACCGTATTTAATGTCGAGCTCTGTTTAATTTTACCTTGTTCACTGTAGGGCACTGTTTCATTGTACTGTATTTAATGTCGGGCTATGTTTAATTTTACATTGTTCACTGTAGGGCACTGTTTCATTGTACCGTATTTAATGTCGGGCTCTGTTTAATTTTACCTTGTTCACTGTAGGGCACTGTTTCATTGTACTGTATTTAATGTCGGGCTGTGTATAATTTTACATTGTTCAGTGTAGGGCAGTGATTCATTGTACCGTATTTAATGTCGGGCTCTGTTTAATGTTACATTGTTCATTGTAGGGCACTGTTTCATTGTACTGTATTTAATGTCGGGCTGTGTTTAATTTTACATTGTTCAGTGTAGGGCACTGTTTCATTGTACTGTATTGAATGTCGGGCTCTGTTTAATTTGTCCTTGTTTACTGTAGGTCATTGTTTCATTGTACTGTATTTAATGTCGGGCTCTGTTTAATTTTACATTGTTCACTGTAGGGCACTGTTTCATTGTACTGTATTTAATGTCGGGCTCTGTTTAATTTTACATTGTTCACTGAAGGGCACTGTTTCATTGTACCGTATTTAATGTCGGGCTCAGTTTAATTTTACATTGTTGATTGTAGGGCACTGTTTCATTGTACTGTATTTAATGTCGGGCTCTGTTTAATTTTACATTGTTGATTGTAGGGCACTGTTTCATTTTACTGTATTTAATGTCGGGCTCTGTTTAATTTTACCTTGTTCAGTGTAGGGCACTGTTTCATTGTACCGTATTTAATGTCGGGCTCTGTTTAATTTTACCTTGTTCAAAGTGGGGCACTGTTTCATTGTACTGTATTTAATGTCGGGCTCTGTTTAATTTAACCTTGTTCACTGTAGGGCACTGTTTCATTGTACTGTATTTAACGTCGTGCTCTGTTTAATTTTACTTTGTACTGTAGGGCAATGTTTCATTGTACTGTATTTAATGTCGGGCTCTGTTTAACTTTACTTTGTAGACTGTAGGGCACTGTTTCATTGTACTGTATTTAATGTCGGGCTCTGTTTAACTTTACATTGTTCACTGTAGGGCACTGTTTCATTGTACCGTATTTAATGTCGGGCTCTGTTTAATTTTACCTTGTTCACTGTAGGGCACTGTTTCATTGTACTGTATTTAATGTCGGGCTGTGTATAATTTTACATTGTTCAGTGTAGGGCAGTGATTCATTGTACCGTATTTAATGTCGGGCTGTGTTTAAGTTTACATTGTTCAGTGTAGGGCACTGATTCATTGTACTGTATTTAATGTCGGGCTCTGTTTAATTTTACATTGTTCACTGTTGGGCACTGTTTCATTGTACTGTATTTAATGTCGGGCTCTGTTTAATTTTACATTGTTCAGTGTAGGGCACTGTTTCATTGTGCTGTATTTAATGTCGGGCTCTGTTTAATTTTACATTGTTCACTGTTGGGCACTGTTTCATTGTACTGTATTTAATGTCGGGCTCTGTTTAATTTTACATTGTTCAGTGTAGGGCACTGTTTCATTGTACCGTATTTAATGTCGGGCACTGTTTAATTTTGCCTTGTTTACTGTAGGTCACTGTTTCATTGTACTGTATTTAATGTCGGGCTGTGTATAATTTTACATTGTGCAGTGTAGGGCAGTGATTCATTGTACCGTATTTAATGTCGGGCTGTGTTTAAGTTTACATTGTTCAGTGTAGGGCACTGATTCATTGTACTGTATTTAATGTCGGGCTGTGTTTAAGTTTACATTGTTCAGTGTAGGGCACTGTTTCATTGTGCTGTAT